>NC_092240.1:50269994-50304994 GCF_036320965.1 Panulirus ornatus | reverse complement strand
TATAAAGGTAGACTTAGCTATTTTTGCCCAGTGGGGGTTTCTATAAAGGTAGACTTAGCTATTTTTGCCCAGTGGGGGTTTCTATAAAGGTAGACTTAGCTATTTTTGCCCAGTGGGGTTTTCTATAAAGGTAGACTTAGCTATTTTTGCACAGTGGGGGGTTTCTATAAAGGTAGACTTAGCTATTTTTGCCCAGTGGGGGTTTCTATAAAGGTAGACTTAGCTATTTTTGCCCAGTGGGGGTTTCTATAAAGGTAGACTTAGCTATTTTTGCCCAGTGGGGGTTTCTATAAAGGGAGACTTAGCTATTTTTGCACAGTGGGGGTTTCTATCAAAGTAGACTTAGCTATTTTTGCACAGTGGGGGTTTCTATAAAGGTAGACTTAGCTATTTTTGCACAGTGGGGTTTCTATAAAGGGAGACTTAGCTATTTTTGCACAGTGGGGGTTTTCTATAAAGGTAGACTTAGCTATTTTTGCACAGTGGGGGTTTCTATAAAGGGAGACTTAGCTATTTTTGCCCAGTGGGGGTTTCTATAAAGGGAGACTTAGCTATTTTTGCACAGTGGGGGTTTTCTATAAAGGTAGACTTAGCTATTTTTGCACAGTGGGGGTTTCTATAAAGGTAGACTTAGCTATTTTTGCCCAGTGGGGGTTTCTATAAAGGGAGACTTAGCTATTTTTGCACAGTGGGGGTTTCTATAAAGGTAGACTTAGCTATTTTTGCACAGTGGGGGGTTTCTATAAAGGTAGACTTAGCTATTTTTGCACAGTGGGGGTTTCTATAAAGGTAGACTTAGCTATTTTTGCACAGTGGGGGGTTTCTATAAAGGTAGACTTAGCTATTTTTGCACAGTGGGGGTTTCCTGGTGGAAAGGTATGTGTATATCCGTTCATAGAAGATGGGGAAAGCGTTGAGGAGTTTTATGAAGGAAAATGGGGGGTGAAAAAAAAACAAAAAACAAAACACGTTTGGATAACTAAATGTTAGCTTGGTATATTAATAAGGTATGTTGATAACTACCTGTTTTTAATCACCCATTTGCACGGGTTAAAGGGCGTTGCTCAGGGCATACAAGAGTACAAGGGGCGTATGTCAGTCACTGTCTATGTGGAATTGCCAATTGGTATATGACCGAGAGGGAGCGAGGGAGGGAGTTCTACACTTGGTGTGTGGATGGGGTTGGTGTCTCGCTCGCGTGCGTTCGTGCGCGTAGCGAACCCGCCCTGGTGTGTATGGTGGTAGGGTTAAGTAGCGTTCTATTTACCCCCTTTTGGGGGGAAAAAAAGATCCATTCCAGGTCTGAGTTTACAGATATGTCTGAGACGAGGATTGAGAGAGATCTGATGAATGCGGAGGAATATATAGCGTTGTGCCGTCAGCGCATGCGCGCTTTTCGTTATACGTATTCGTTCGATGAGAAAAAGGGGAGATCGTCAATGAAAAGGGCGTGGGAGACCAGGATAGAAATTTCCCTTTAGAGGGTTGGTCGATGCTGATAAGGGAAGAGGGAAAGGGGTTTAATCACGAGCGATAATGGAGACGACTCAGCCAGAGAGGAAGGTAGATATGTAGGAGAACAAGAGCGAGGGAGGGAAGTGGCGATGAGGTGAGTTTGTAGATAAGATCCTGATGCCACACCTTTGTCCAAAAGGCCTTCGAGATACCAAAGGGGCGCCGATACATCATTCACTCATGGAGGAATGTCCGGACATAAGGAAGATAAAGAGGGTTATCATCGCTGAATCTCGCCCTTGTGGAAGATCAGAAAAAAAGTTCCTCTCTCTCTCTCTCTCTCTCTCTCTCTCTCTCTCTCCTCTCTCTCTCTCTCTCTCTCTCTCTCTCAGGTCATATCGTTATCAGTGGATGGAAGGGAGTAAAGTGATTCTCAAAGAGCCATCTCAGTGTGAAAAAAGGGGGGGGTGTCCACTCTTTCCCTGCTCCTGCGTGGAGTGCAGCCTCTCCAAGAGGCAGGAACTCCCATTAGATTGGATTCTTGGGCTGTATAGTTAAATTACGTGTATATTAGCGTTCCCGCTAGCCACGCAAAAGGTCCTGGGTTCGAGTCCTAGCTGTTGGAGGGTATTGCAAGTGGCACTACAGCGAATATGTCACCATCAATGAGTCTGCACTACCATCAGTGGAGGGAAAAGAGTATACAGCTTTTTTGAGGATTTTCTTGCCCATTAAGGAACCCCCCCCCCCCCCACACACACACACACGTCAGACAACCACCCGTTTTCTACGGGTAGGTGTGAACAACGGCCTCTCGTTTTCTTCAGCCGTTGAGCTACAGCGGGTATCTTTCTATATTGTCTATTGGCCATTTATTTGCAATGGCCAATTTTTTTTTGTTTTTATTATAGTGAAGGGTCGTATACCGTCGTGGTCAAGGGGTCGTATACCGTTGTGGTCAAGGGGTCGTATACCGTCGTGGTCAAGGGTCGTATACCGTCGTGATCAAGGGTCGTATACCGTCGTGGTCAAGGGTCGTATACCGTCGTGGTCAAGGGTCGTATACCGTCGTGGTCAAGGGTCGTATACCGTCGTGCTCAAGGGTCGTATACCGTCGTGGTCAAGGGGTCGTATACCGTCGTGCTCAAGGGGTCGTATGCCGTCGTGGTCAAGGGTCGTATACCGTCGTGGTCAAGGGGTCGTATACCGTCGTGGTCAAGGGTCGTATACCGTCGTGGTCAAGGGGTCGTATGCCGTCGTGCTCAAGGGGTCGTATACCGTCGTGCTCAAGGGGTCGTATGCCGTCGTGCTCAAGGGGTCGTATACCGTCGTGGTCAAGGGTCGTATACCGTCGTGCTCAAGGGTCGTATACCGTCGTGGTCAAGGGGTCGTATACCGTCGTGGTCAAGGGTCGTATACCGTGGTGGTCAAGGGTCGTATACCGTCGTGCTCAAGGGTCGTATACCGTCGTACGACCCCACCCGCAGTGACACAGCGTCAACGATACGACCGTACGACCTCGTCGCGGGCTGCGGGCTGACCGCAGCCCGGGACACGCGGTCACGTCTGCATGACCTACTTCGCGCGCGCGCGCTCCCCCCCCCCTTCCCCCCGCGCGCCGTGCACGTGCGGCGCGAGAGAGAGAGAGAGAGAGAGAGAGAGAGAGAGAGAGAGAGAGAGAGAGAGAGAGAGAGAGAGAGAGCAAGACTCCGGCTATTGATCTGCGGGGGTCTGGGAGGCCGATGCTCCTCTCTCTCTCTCTCTCCTCTCTCTCTCTCTCTCTCTCTCTCACTCTCTCTCTCTCTCTCCTCTGGGTGCCCCGTCCGTCCATGGCTGCGGTTCTCGTAAACCAGAAATTCTCATATATATATATATATATATATATATATATATATATATATATATATATATATATATATATATATATATATAATGTATATATATATCATATATATTCCCCAGGAGACCCGACCCTGAGGAGGTCATAGGCGAGGTCAAGGAGCGGGGCGGGGCGGGGCGGGGCGAAGGGGGCTATTTAAATTATACCCCTCCCTCCCTCACTCCCTCCATTCCCTCCCTCCATTCCCTCCCCCTCCCCCAATCGCCGTTAATGGTAGTTTGAGAATGGGTCATTAACGACGGGGATTGGTCGTTGATGACGTAGTGGTGGACGACTGGACTGCTTCAAGTGGTCGTTAACGAGTTGCTGTGGTTCGTCGATGATGACGTAGTGGTGGTGATGGGTCGTGATGGGTCGTGGGTGAGACGTGATGGTGTGATTGGAATGGGTCGTGGCTGCGCGTGATGGGTTGATTGGAGATTGTCTTGCTCTTCCCCTTCCGATTAGGTGGGTGGTGGAGGGAAGGGGTGTCTGCCCTTCCGATTGGGCGGGTGGTGGAGGGAAGGGGTGTGTCTGCCCTTCCGATAGGCGGGTGGAGGAGAGGAGGGAAGGGGGTGTCTGCCCTTCCGATAGGCGGGTGGATGAGGGAAGGGGTTTTTGCCCTTCCGATTAGGCGGGTGGTGGAGGGAAGGGGGGCGTCTGCCCTTCCGATAGGCGGGTGTAGGAGAGGAGGGAAGGGGCGTGTCTGCCCTTCCGATAGGCGGGTGGAGGAGAGGAGGGAAGGGGTGTCTGCCCTTCCGATAGGCGGGTGGTGGAGGGAAGGGTGTGTTTGCCCTTCCGATTGGGCGGGTGGTGGAGGGAAGGGGTGTGTCTGCCCTTCCGATAGGCGGGTGGAGGAGAGGAGGGAGGGGGCGTGTCTGCCCTTCCGATTGGGCGGGTGGAGGAGGGAAGGGGTGTCTGCCCTTCCGATAGGCGGGTGGAGGAGAGGAGGGAAGGGGCGTGTCTGCCCTTCCGATTAGGCGGGTGGTGGAGGGAAGGGGGTGTCTGCCCTTCCGATTAGGCGGGTGGTGGAGGGAAGGGGTGTCTGCCCTTCCTATTGGGCGGGTGGTGGAGGGAAGGGTGTGTCTGCCCTTCCGATTGGGCGGGTGGTGGAGGGAAGGGGTGTGTCTGCCCTTCCGATTGGGCGGGTGGTGGAGGGAAGGGGTGTGTCTGCCCTTCCGATTGGGCGGGTGGTGGAGGGAAGGGGGTGTCTGCCCCTCCGATTAGGCGGGTGGTGGAGGAAGGGGGTGTCTGCCCTTCCGATAGGCGGGTGGAGGAGAGGAGGGAAGGGGTTTTTGCCCTTCCGATTAGTCGGGTGGAGGAGGGAAGGGGATTGTCTTCTCTCCCCTTCCGATAGGCGGGTGGAGGAGAGGAGGGAAGGGGGTTTTTGCCCTTCCGATTAGGCGGGTGGAGGAGGGAAGCGGGTGTCTGCCCTTGCGATTAGGCGGGTGGAGGAGGGAAAGGAAGAAAGGAAGGAAGGGAGGGAGGGAGGGAGGGAAGGGAGGGTGGGTGGTTTGGTTGATTCGGCGCAAAGAAGTGGAGGCGACATTGATCATCGTTGGCAAGTGTGTGCCAAGGTCGCATGCTGAGCGAAAGGAGGGAGGGAGGGAGGGAGGGACACTTGATGCCCTCCACACACACACACACACACACACACACACACACACACACACACACACACACACAACAACTGGAATTTTGGAGGCGGGAGACCAACTGTCACACTAGCAATTGGAGACGTTGTGTTTGCACACGCAATAAGCACCCCGGAATGGACTGGGTAGATGTTTATATGTATTTTCTCTTCTTTCTTTCAAGCTATTCGCCATTTCCCGCATTAGCGAGGTAGCGTTAAGAACAGAGGACTGGGCCTTTGGGGGGAATATCCTCACCTGGCCCCCTTCTCTGTTCCTTCTTTTGGAATATTAAGAAAAAAACGTTTATGTATATATATATGTATATATATTTCCACAGACCACATCCAACGCAGGTGCTAGAGGGGAGACGTGAACACACACACACACACCACACACACACACACAGGCACCACTGGAACTATAGACCACATACAGGCAACATATGTAGCAATGCTAACGGGGTGTCATTTGACCCTAAGTCGTTGGAGGACAAGAGACCACAGCCACACGACACAGGTCCCTAGTACAGACCTCCACGCCATAGACCAATGACTTACACCCCGTGTTTTTTTACCCTAAGTCGTTGGAGAGACCACAGAGACCACAGGGGTCCCCCTGAGGCTACAGACCATCCACGCCAGAGACCATTGACTTAAACCCCGTGTTTTTTGACCCTAAGTCGTTGGAGAGACCACAGAGACCACAGGGGTCCCCCCTGAGGTACAGACCATCCACGCCAGAGACCATTGACTTAAACCTCGTGTTTTTTTGACCCCAAGTCGTTGGAGGAACCACAGAGACCACAGGGGTCTCCCTGAGGGTACAGACCGTCCACGCCAGAGACCCTTTCGCTTACGACAGACACAGTGAGACGAGAGAGTCTGTTGCCATCACAGACCCGTGGAAGTCACAGACCACTGGAATCACAGGGCTTATTGGGGGCCACAACAGACCATTCGAACCACGGACTTCCTGTGGCCACAACAGACCATTGGAACCACGGACTTTCAGGGGCCACAACAGACCATTGGAACCACGGACTTTCAGGGGCCACAGCAGACCATTGGAACCACAGACCCTCAGGGGCCACAACAGACCATTGGAACCACAGACCCTCAGGGGCCACAGCAGACCATTGGAACCACAGGCCTTCAGAGGGTCACAGTAGACCATTGGAACCACAGGCCTTCAGGGGGTCACAATAGACCATTGGAACCACAGACTTTCAGGGGGTCACTATAGACCATTAGAACCACAGACTTCCTGTGGCCACAACAGACCATTCGAACCACAGGCCTTCAGGGGCCACAACAGACCATTGGAACCACAGGCTTTCAGGGGCCTACAATAGACCACTAGAACCACAGGCCTTCAGGGGGTTACAATAGACCACTAGAACCACAGGCCTTCAGGGGGTCACAGTAGACCATTCGAACCACAGACATACATTGGGGGGGGGGGTCACAACAGACCATTCGTACCACAGACTTCCTGTGGGGCCACAGCAGACCATTGGAACCACAGACATACAGTGGGGGGGGGGGTTCACAACAGACCATTCGTACCACAGACTTCTTGTGGGCCACAGCAGACCATTGGAACCACAGACTTCCTGGGGCCACAGCAGACCATTCGAACCACAGACTTGCTGTGGGGCCACAGACCAGTGAGGCCACACCCCACAGTGGTAGCTGATGCCACAGACGATGATGTATACGCGGGTTTTACTGTTGCTTCCCCCCCTCCCCAGACCTCCCTCCCCCAGACCTCCCTCCTAGACCTTCCCCCCCACAGACCTCCCTCCCCCAGACCTCCCTCCCAGACCTCCCCCCCAGACCTCCCTCCCCTAGACCTCCCTCCCTCCCCCAGACCTCCCTCCCTCCCCCAGACCTCCCTCCTCCAGACCTCCCTCCCTCCCCAGACCTCCCTCCCTCTCCCAGACCTCCCTCCCCAGACCTCCCCCCCACAGACCTCTCTCCCCCAGACCTCCCTCCCCCAGACCTCCCCCCCACAGACCTCCCTCCCCCAGACCTCCCTCCCAGACCTCCCTCCCCCAGACCTCCCTCCCCCAGACCTCCCTCCCCCAGACCTCCCTCCCCCAGACCTCCCTCTCCCAGACCTCCCTCCCCAGACCTCCCCCCCACAGACCTCCCTCCCCACAGACCTCCCTCCTAGACCTTCCCCCCCCCCAGACCTCCCTCCCAGACCTCCCTCCCTCCCCCAGACCTCCCTCCCCCCAGACCTCCTCCCCCCAGATCCTGGGGTCAAGATAAAGTGACCCCAGGTATTTGGGCGAGTTGGCGCGCCACGCTCCCCCCCCCACACCCCCCACACCCCCACCACCCCCACCCCCCTCCTGCTGGGGTTGGGTGGGGTGGGGTGGGGTGGGGTGGGGGGTTATGAGGATCTGGGGTGTGGGTTGGGTCGGGTTGGGTCTGGTCGGGTTGGGTTGGGTTGGGTGGTGGGGCAACGGGGTGGGGTGGGGTGGGGTGGGGTGGTCTGGGGGCGGCAGAGGCGGGGGGAGGGAGGGGGGAGGGGAAGGGGCTGTGGTGGAGATAATTGTTGGTGTTGGTGGGTGGTGGGGGAGGCGGGGTAATTGTTGGCGATGATGGTGTTGGGGTGGGTTGGCTGGGTGGGTTGGGGTGGGTTGGGTGGGTTGGCTGGGTGGGTTGGGCTGGGTGGGTTGGGGTGGGGTGGGTGAAGAGAGGAGGTCCCTCCTTTGTGTCTAGGGAAAGGGGGGGAGGGGGGTGTGGTGGGGGAAGGAGCCTCTCTCTCTCTCTCTCTCTCTTCTCTCTCTCTCTCTCTCTCTCTCTCTCTCTCTCCTCTCTCTCTCTGTGGGGGTGAGTGTTGGAATGTTAGAATTGGGAGAAGGGCATATAAGACATTAGAAGAGTCGGTAGTGATTTGCGTTTTGGGAAGGGCGTGTAGAGGGGAGGGGCGCGTAGAGGGGAGGGGCGCGTGGAGGGGAGGGGCGTGTGGAGGGGAGGGGCGTGTGGTGGGGAGGGGCGTGATCTCCCCAGAAGACTGGGCGATGGGTCACTCCTCCCCCAAGGGCGGGCTGGGGAATTGGTGGGGAAGTTAAACTACGGGAAAAGTGGGAGGTGGAGGATGGGTTGAAGGAGGAGGTGAGGGAGCTGGAGGAGATGGGGAGGGGTAGGAAGGGCTAGATAGCTGGGAGAGGGTAGGAGGGAGCTAGGATGAGTTGGGGAGCTAGGATGAGCTGGGGAGCTGGGTAGGAAGGGAGCTAGGATGAGCTGGGAAGGGGTGGGAGGGGAGCTAGGATGAGCTGGGAGAGTGGTAGGAGGTGAGCTAGGATGAGCTGGGGAGCTAGGGTAGGAGGGGAGCTAGGATGAGCTGGGGAGCTAGGATGAGCTGGGGAGGGGTAGGAGGGGAGCTAGGATAACCTGGGGAGCTAGGGTAGGAAGGGAGCTAGGATGAGCTGGGGAGCTATGGTAGGAAGGGAGCTAGGATGAGCTGGGGAGTTAGGGTAGGAGGGGAGCTACGATGAGCTGGGGAGCTATGGTGGGAGGGGAGCTGGGATGAGCTGGGGAGCTAGGGTAGGAGGGGAGCTAGGATGAGCTGGGGAGGGGTAGGAGGGGAGCTAGGATCAGCTGGGGAGCTAGGATCAGCTGGGGAGCTAGGGTAGGAGGGGAGCTTGGATGAGCTGGGGAGGGGTGGGAAGGGAGCTAAGATGAGCTGGGGAGCTAGGGTAGGAGGGGAGCTAGGAAGAGCTGGGGAGCTAGGGTAGGAGGGGAGCTACGATGAGCCGGGAAGGGGTGGGAGGGGAGCTACGATGAGCCGGGAAGGGGTGGGAGGGGAGCTACGATGAGCCGGGAAGGGGTGGGAGGGGAGCTGCGATGTGCCGGGAAGGGGTGAGAGGGGAGCTACGATGAGCCGGGAAGGGGTAGGAGGGGAGCTACGATGAGCCGGGAAGGGGTAGGAGGGGAGCTAGGATGAGCTGGGGAGCTAGGGTGTTGGGGGGGCGGCGGGGCGGAGGGCGTGCAGACTTCCGGGTTTGGCGGTGGGTGAGCCATCTGTGGGGCGGGGAGAGAGCCAGCTGTGGTGTGGGCGATTATTGCTGTGGGGAGGGGAGTAGGGGAGTGTAATATTGGGGAGGAGGGGGGTTTTGGGGAGGAGAGACGACACAACAGGTGATGGAGGTTGGGTGCTGGTGGGGAGACAATACACTGTCTCCTGCCCTCCACCATGCCTTCATATAGACAAGAGATGAGGCCCCGCTGCTGGTGGCTCACGCAACACACCCTGCTGCAACACTCCCTGCAACACTCATTGCAGTACACCCTGCAACACTCATTGCAGTACACCCTGCAACACTCATTGCAGCAACACTCCCTGCAACACTCATTGCAGTACACCCTGCAACACTACCTGCAACACTCGTTGCAACACTACCTGCAACACTCCCTGCAGCACTCCCTGCAACACTCATTGCAGTACACCCTGCAACACTACCTGCAACACTCGTTGCAACACTACCTGCAACACTCCCTGCAGCACTCCCTGCAACACTCATTGCAGTACACCCTGCAACACTACCTGCAACACTCGTTGCAACACTACCTGCAACACTCCCTGCAGCACTCTCTGCAACACTCATTGCAGTACACCCTGCAACACTACCTGCAACACTCATTGCAGTACACCCTGCAACACTACCTGCAACACTCATTGCAGTACACCCTGCAACACTCATTGCAGTACACCCTGCAACACTACCTGCAACACTCGTTGCAACACTACCTGCAACACTCCCTGCAGCACTCCCTGCAACACTCATTGCAGTACACCCTGCAACACTACCTGCAACACTCGTTGCAACACTACCTGCAACACTCCCTGCAGCGACACACCCTGCAACACTCCCTGCAGCACACCCTGCAGGTGGCTCACGCAACACACCCTGCAACACACCCTGCAACACGCCCTGCAACACTCATTGCAGTACACCCTGCAGCATACCCTGCAACAACACTCCCTGCAACACTCGTTGCAGCACACCCTGCAACACTACCTGCAACACCCATTGCAGTACACCCTGCAACACTCCCTGCAACACTCATTGCATAACACCCTGCAACACTCCCTGCAGCACTCATTGCAGCACTCCCTGCAACACTCCATGCAACACTCCATGCAACACTCCATGCAGTACACCCTGCAACACTGTGCAATACACCCTGCAACACACCCCTGCTGTACATCATCACGCGCGCCGGGAAGACAGAAGCAGTGTGCAATATGGAGAGAGAGAGAGAGAGAGAGAGAGAGAGAGAGAGAGAGAGAGAGAGAGAGAGAGAGAGAGAGAGAGTATACTGCCCTGGGAATTTTATGGGAAAGTGAGAATGGAATCACATACTGTTGTTGTTCATATGTACTACACAGATGGCTCAATTATGAAGACGAAAAACAAAAGATTTTGAATTCCGTGTTGCGCAATATACCAATATTTTCATTCCCATTTTGAATATGCATAAATATCAATAATTGAGACAATTAAATTCTTTTTATATATTAATAATTGATACAATTGAATTATTCTTCTGGCTATGGTTTTTGCATGGGTGTTGTACGCCTGCCAGACATCACAAGTTGTTTTGCGTTCCACTGTTCTTCAACAACATTACATTTGATAAAGGCTTCTTTCCCTCCCCCCCCAACACTTGTGTTCCATAGTGTCCTTTTGTGTTGTGTCCCTCAATATCCCTTTGTTGTTCTTCTATCTTCACCGTAACACGACGCAATTGGTTTGTGTGTGTGTGTGTGTGTGTGTTGCTGTTGAGATGACCTAGTGTTTTGAGAACTTTGGATTAGATCCCTTTTGGGGGAAAGCTTCGTATTTTATTGAGATGGGGAAAGAAAAATAATTGGTTTAATTTCGTGATTTTATTTTCTTTTATTTATTTCTTAAACTTTATTATTATTATTATTATTATTATTATTATTTGAAGCAGCGGAATTAGCTTTGTTGCTCCTCTCTGTATGCAGTCTAATGTTTCCTCGTCTTTGATCAGCTGTGGTGACCAGATGGGGTCTCAGACCATATAGACCACCACAGTCTGTTGGTATAACAGACTCTGCCTGGGGGTCTCAGACCACATAGACCACAGTCTGTTGGTATGACAGGCTCTGGCTGGGGGTCTCAGACCACATAGACCACAGTCTGTTGGTATGACAGACTCTGGCTGGGGGTCTCAGACCATATAGACCACAGTCTGTTGGTATGACCTACTCTGGCTGGGGCCTCAGACCACATAGACCACAGTCTGTTAGTCATACAAACTCTGGCTGGGGTCTCGGACCACATAGACCACAGTCTGTTAGCCTTACAGACTCTGGCTGGGGGTCGCAGACCACATAGACCACGGTCTGTTAGATTGACAGACTCTGGCTGGGGTCTCGGACCACATAGACCACAGCCTGTTAGCCTTACAGGCTCTGGCTGGGGGTCGCAGACCACATAGACCACAGCCTGTTAGCCTTACAGGCTCTGGCTGGGGTTTCAGACCACACAGACCACATCCTGGACCACAGTGGCGGGAGCGCGAACCCCACTTGACATAATGGTGTGTTGCTATGGCTGAACCAGACCTTCCCCTCCCCCCTCCTAAACCCTCCCTCCCTCTTCCCCCCCTCCCCTCTCTCTCTCTCCCCTCCTCCCCCTCTCTCTCTCTCCCCTCTGGTCAAGATAAAGTGACCCTTGATATTTAAGCGAGCGGGCCCCCGCCCCCCCCCAATCCCCCCTCCCTCCACCCTGCTGTGGGGTGGAGTTGTATAGGGGGAGGGAGGGTGGTTGAAGAGGGGGGACGGAGGGGGGGCGACTTGAGTATCTGGGGGTCGGGTTGTGGGTTGGTTGAGGGGAGATGGTGGGTTGTTGGTTGGTTGAGGGGAGATGGTGGGTTGTGGGTTGGTTGAGGGGAGATGGTGGGTTGTGGTGGAGGAGGGGAGGGAGCCAGGAGTGGAGTGGGCTGGCGGCGGGGGAGAGGAGGGAGGGCCTGTGGTGGAGGTCATTGTTGGTGGTGGAGGTGAGGATTGTTGGTGGTGGAGATGGGGATTGTTGGTGGTGGAGATGGGGATTGTCGGTGGTGGAGATGGGGATTGTTGGTGGTGGAGATGGGGATTGTCGGTGGTGGAGATGGGGATTGTTGGTGGTGGAGGTGAGGATTGTTGGTGGTGGAGATGGGGATTGTTGGTGGTGGAGATGGGGATTGTCGGTGGTGGAGATGGGATTGTTGGTGGTGGAGATGGGGATTGTTGTGGTGGAGATGGGATTGTTGGTGGTGGAGATGGGGATTGTTGGTGGTGGAGATGGGGATTGTTGGTGGTGGAGATGGGGATTGCCGGTGGTGGAGATGGGGATTGTTGGTGGTGGAGATGGGATTGTTGGTGGTGGAGATGGGGATTGTTAGTGGTGGAGATGGGGATTGTTGGTGGTGGAGATAGGGATTGTTGGTGGTGGAGATGGGGATTGTTGGTGGTGGAGATGGGGATTGTTAGTGGTGGAGATGGGGATTGTTGGTGGTGGAGATGGGGATTGTTAGTGGTGGAGATGGGGATTGTTGGTGGTGGAGATGGGGATTGTTGGTGGTGGAGATAGGGATTGTTGGTGGTGGAGATAGGGATTGTTAGTGGTGGAGATAGGGATTGTTGGTGGTGGAGATGGGGATTGTCGGTGGTGGAGATGGGGATTGTTAGTGGTGGAGATAGGGATTGTTGGTGGTGGAGATGGGGATTGTTGTTGGTGGAGATGGGGATTGTTAGTGGTGGAGATGGGGATTGTTAGTGGTGGAGATGGGGATTGTTGGTGGTGGAGATGGGGATTGTTGGTGATGACGGCGTTGGGTCAAGGCGTACGACACTGTGAGGGGAAGGGTGTGAAGGGAGGAGCTTCACCCCTCGTATCTGAGGGAAAGGGAGGGGAAGATCCTCCCCCTGTGTGTGTGTGTGTGTGTGTGTGTGTGTGTGTGTGTGTCTGTGCTTCCGCTGTCGCTGGCAGTATGAGAATTAATGATGTTTACAACGCACCGGTAGCTGACTGACCTAGGCTCACAGAGTTAGTGGACTCCAAGTATATATATATATATATATATATATATAGGGGATAGGGGAGAAAGAATACTTCCCACGTATTCCCTGCGTGTCGTAGAAGGCGACTAAAAGGGGAGGGAGCGGGGGGCTGGAAATCCTCCCCTCTCACTTTTTTTTTTTTTTTTTTTTTTTTTTTTTTTTTTTTTTTTTTCCAAAAGAGGGAACAGAGAAGGGCCCAGGTGAGGATATTCCCTCAAGGCCCAGTCCTCTGTTCTCAACGCACCTCGCTAATGCGGGAAATGGGAATAGTATGAAAGAAAG
The DNA here is from genome assembly GCF_036320965.1 of Panulirus ornatus. NCBI lineage: Eukaryota > Metazoa > Arthropoda > Malacostraca > Decapoda > Palinuridae > Panulirus > Panulirus ornatus. The sequence continues at coordinate 50,291,656 of NC_092240.1, read as the reverse complement.
AAAGATATATATATATATATATATATATATATATATATATATATATATATATATATTGGAAAGGATCACTATTTTGCGCGTGATCAAGTATATTCCTTTGAGTCCACGGGGGAAAATGAAACACGAAAAGTTCCCAAGTGCACTTTCGTGTGTATTATCGTGTCTCCCCTGATGATGTGATTATTACACGAAAGTGCACTTGGGAACTTTTCGTGTTTCATTTTCCGCCGTGGACTCATAGGAATATATATATATATATATATATATATATATATATATATATATATATATATAATATATATATATATATATATATATATATTTTTTTTTTTTTTTTTTTTTATACTTTGTCGCTGTCTCCCGCGTTTGCGAGGTAGCGCAAGGAAACAGACGAAAGAAATGGCCCAACCCCCCCATACACATGTACATACACACGTCCACACACGCAAATATACATACCTACACAGCTTTCCATGGTTTACCCCAGACGCTTCACACGCCCTGATTCAATCCACTGACAGCACGTCAACCCCTGTATACCACATCGCTCCAATTCACTCTATTCCTTGCCCTCCTTTCACCCTCCTGCATGTTCAGGCCCCGATCACACAAAATCCTTTTCACTCCATCTCTCCACCTCCAATTTGGTCTCCCTCTTCTCCTCGTTCCCTCCACCTCCGACACATATATCCTCTTGGTCAATCTTTCCTCACTCATTCTCTCCATGTGCCCAAACCATTTCAAAACACCCTCTTCTGCTCTCTCAACCACGCTCTTTTTATTTCCACACATCTCTCTTACCCTTACGTTACTTACTCGATCAAACCACCTCACACCACACATTGTCCTCAAACATCTCATTTCCAGCACATCCATCCTCCTGCGCACAACTCTATCCACAGCCCACGCCTCGCAACCATACAACATTGTTGGAACTACTATTCCTTCAAACATACCCATTTTTGCTTTCCGGGATAATGTTCTCGACTTCCACACATTTTTCAAGGCTCCCAAAATTTTCGCCCCCTCCCCCACCCTATGATCCACTTCCGCTTCCATGGTTCCATCCGCTGACAGATCCACTCCCAGATATCTAAAACACTTCACTTCCTCCAGCCTCTCACCATTCAAACTCACCTCCCAATTGACTTGACCCTCAACCCTACTGTACCTAATAACCTTGCTCTTATTGACATTTACTCTTAACTTTCTTCTTCCACACACTTTACCAAACTCCGTCACCAGCTTCTGCAGTTTCTCACATGAATCCGCCACCAGCGCTGTATCATCAGCGAACAACAACTGACTCACTTCCCAAGCTCTCTCATCCCCAACAGACTTCATACTTGCCCCTCTTTCCAAAACTCTTGCATTTACCTCCCTAACAACCCCATCCATAAACAAATTAAACAACCATGGAGACATCACACACCCCTGCCGCAAACCTACATTTTTTTTTTTTTTTTTTTTCGTACTATTCGCCATTTCCCGCGATAGCGAGGTAGCGTTAAGAACAGAGGACTGGGCCTTCGAGGGAATATCCTCACCTGGCCCCCTTCTCTGTTCCTTCTTTTGGAAAATTGAAAAAAACGAGAGGGGAGGATTTCCAGCCACCCGCTCCCTCCCCTTTTAGTCGCCTTCTACGACACGCAGGGAATACGTGGGAAGTATTCTTTCTCCCCTACCCCCAGGGATAATATATATATATATATATATATATAATATATATATATATATATATATATATAATATATATATATATATATATATACTTACAGCAAGTATGAATATGTACACGTGTATATATGTTGATATGTCTATGTATGTATATATATGTATACGTTGAAATGTATAGGTATGTATATGTGTGTGTGTGGGCGTATATGTATATACATGTGTATGTGGGTGGGTTGGGCCATGCTCTTGTCTTGTTTCCATGCGCTACCTCGCTAACGTAGGAGACAGCGACTAAGTATGATAAATAATAAGTATATATATATATATATTTTATATATATAATATATATATATATATATATAATATATATATATATATATATATATATATACATGAGAGCTAGAGACTGAGTGTGAACGAATGTGGCCTTTGTTGTCTTTTCCTAGCGCTACCTCGCACACATGAGCGGGGAGGTGTATGTGTGAGAGAGAGAGAGATGTGAGGGGAGGTGTATGTGTGAGAGAGATATGAGGGGAGGTGTGTGAGAGAGAGATATGAGGGGAGGTGTGTGTGTGTGAGAGAGAGATATGTGAGGGAAGGTGTGTGAAAGGACGTCATCATGGCCATTGGACCAAACCATTTCACCACGCCTCCCTCACCCTCCCTTCAGCCATACCCTTATCACACACACACACACACACACACACACACACACACACACACACACGTCTCCCCTCCCTCCCTTACCCAACCATTGATCGATCAAGCCACCTCACACCACATACTGTCTTCAGTCTGTCCATTTCCAACATACCCAAACCCTCCTTTCGAAGTCACCCCTTTCGTCTAAGTGACACGCTCATGAGAGATTCTGAGAGAGAGATATATAAGGGATATATCAGGTATTATATATCATATATCAGGTATTATATCAATAATTCTGAGAGATATAAGGGATATATCAGGTATTATATATCATATATCAGGTATTATATCAATAAGTATTATCAAAAGCGTTACCTTATATCTGCACCATTTCTCTCTCGTCCACATCATCTACTTGGTTTAACAACTTGAAGGGTTTGTGATCAAAAGAGCTAGCTCTCTCTCTCTCTCTCTCTCTCTCTCTCTCTCTCTCTCTCTCTCTCTCTCTCTCTCTCTCTCTCTCGGTTGCCCCTTTGAATTCCTCTCTCTCATCCTTCTCTGGATGTCTCCTCGATCAGTTCTCTCTTTTGAAAGACGTTCCCATAGTGCAGCGAGCAGGGGTTAGAGAACACATGTTCGAGCTCCCTTTGAGGCAAGTGAGCATCACCCCTTCGGCCCAAAAAGGAGTTCCATACCACCTCTGGCTTGAGTCAGAAAGCCAAGTTTGTTGTTGACCTTATACTTCAGAAGACGTGGTTTGTTTTGCTGACGGACTTTGGGGGGTTTGCTGTGTCTTCTCCTCCTCCGAAGTCCCTCCTTAGACACACGTTCTTGTATCTATATTCTCCTTCGTTAGATCTCACATAATAGGCCTTCTTTTTGGTAGTGTCCAATCCTAATTACTCTGGCATATATATATTCCTCTCTTCTCCTCCTCTTCTTCTCTCCTGGGTTGAATCTCTTCAACTTCTCGGTTTTGGAGGCTGTTGCCATCCACATGGAACTCTCCTCCCACGACCTCTGAGCGTCTTCTGATGGGGTCAGTCGGGGCTAGTGATTGAGGCACTCCAAAAGTGGACCTCCCTTCCTTTCCTCCTTCCCTCCTTTCCTCTCTCCCTCCCTCCCTCCTTCTCTCCTTCCTCTTTCAGACCATTTCAGGCAACGCACCCTCTTGCCAAGCATCGTCTCTGTCCTTCCGACGTGGAGGATGCCTCAAAAGTGGACCTCCCTCCCTTTCCTCCTTCCCTCCTTTCCTCTCTCCCTCCCTCCCTCCTTCTCTCCTTCCTCTTTCAGACCATTTCAGGCAACGCACCCTCTTGCCAAGCTTCGTCTCTGTCCTTCCGACGTGGAGGATTGCCTGGCCTTCGAAGGCGTTGGGTTCTTAAAAAAAAAAACCCACCTGAAAACCCCCGGGTTCTTTCAACTGACCCTCGGGTCTGGTGCTATGATAGAGAGGCGTCGTCCACGAATATGGACAGCGGCCCGTCCGTCCGTCTCCCTGGTGGACGACGAAGTTCAGGTCGCTCGCACTTCGCTGCGTCTGTTCCACATTTTCCACACACCCCCCAAATCCACCTCGTCTCTCGTATAGGTCGTCTGTTCCTTTGGTAGTATTTGGTCTTTCTGATGGTCTTTTCCTCGCGGACCACACTCCCTCAGGGAGAATGGTCCGCGGTTTTCTCTGCACTGATCCGTCATAAAGATAAGACACGTCGATTTCTTCTCTTCTTCCTCTCCGCTTTGGCTCTGTTCCTTCTTCCAGAGATGTGTGTGTGTGTGTGTGTGTGTGCGTGTGTGTGTGTGTGTGTGTGTGTGTGTGTGTGTGTGTGTGTTTTTTCCTTTTTTTTTGACGCTGTATTTCAATTGATCTCTGGCTACCACGACCACAATGTGCCTCATGTGGGTTCGAGACCTTTAGTGAAGCTGTTTCTGTGTTTTCTAAGTCTGAATGTTTCTCCCTGTATGTTCTGATGGGCTGAATGTTTCTCCCTGTATGTTCTGATGGGCTGAATGTGTCCCCTGTATGTTCTGATGGTCTGAATGTTTCTCCCTGTATGTTCTGATGGGCTGAATGTTTCTCCCCTGTATGTTCTGATGGGCTGAATGTTTCTCCCTGTATGTTCTGATGGGCTGAATGTGTCCCCTGTATGTTCTGATGGGCTGAATGTATCCCCTGTATGTTCTGATGGGCTGAATGTTTCTCCCTGTATGTTCTGATGGGCTGAATGTGTCCCCCTGTATGTTCTGATGGGCTGAATGTTTCTCCCCTGTATGTTCTGATGGGCTGAATGTGTCCCCTGTATGTTCTGATGGGCTGAATGTTTCTCCCTGTATGTTCTGATGGGCTGAATGTGTCCCCCTGTATGTTCTGATGGGCTGAATGTGTCCCCCTGTATGTTCTGATGGGCTGAATGTTTCTCCCTGTATGTTCTGATGGTCTGAATGTTTCTCCCTGTATGTTCTGATGGGCTGAATGTGTCCCCTGTATGTTCTGATGGGCTGAATGTGTCCCCTGTATGTTCTGATGGGCTGAATGTGTCTCCCCTGTATGTTCTGATGGTCTGAATGTTTCTCCCTGTATGTTCTGATGGTCTGAATGTTTCCCCTGTATGTTCTGATGGGCTCAGTCAGTGTGTATTCCCACCTCCTCATCCCATCACAGTGGTGTCGGTGGGCCACACACACACACACTTTACCTCCCCACTGTGTATATTCCCACTGCATCTCGCCACACCTTTGAACTTCCTACACGACAGCTCCCGCTTCCCCCACACCTCACCACCACCACCTCTTCCAATCCCTGATCCAGATTAGCCGGTCCGCAACCGGTGGTTGTAAGCGCGATTTTGGGATTGGAATGGGTCTGGGCCACGTCTGCCTGGCTCGCAGATAATTCCCCGCATGTTGTCTCGTGCCCACAGCTCCTTTCCATTTGGTCGTCTTTGAGCGAACTGACTGACTCTCTCTCCTCTCTCTCTCTCTCTCTCTCTCTCTCTCTCTCTCTCTCTCTCTCTCTCTCTCTCTCTATCTATCTATCTATCTATCTATCTATCTATCTATTTATCTGTCTATCTATATCTGTCATCTATCTATGACAGTATGACACGTATGTCACGTAATGGGGAGCGATGACAGACACTGGGAAATGACAGGTGAGGGGGGGTTAGGGGTGGGGGGTTGATGCCTTAGAGGGAATATCCTCACTTGGCCCCCTTCTCTGTTCCTTCTTTTGGAAAATCAAAAACGGAAGGGGAGCATTTCCAGTCAGCTCCCTCAGCTCCCTCTCCCTTTTAGTCGCCTTCTACGACACGCAGGCAATACGTGGCAAGTATTCTTTCTCCCCTGTTCCCTCTCTCCTTCTTTGGCACTTGGCATCTCCACCTTGAAGACAGTTCTCGTGTATTTTTTCCCCCCTTGTTCATCACATTCTTAATTACTTCCCCATTCGTTATGATGGTCTGTTCTCCCTTCTTTCTTAGTATTCCCAGACTCCGTTCGCTAAGCTCCACCCTCCATCCCCCACGAGCAGCAACAGAAAACGGTGTCTTCGCTTCGTTGACCGCCTCACATCTCCCCAGTCTGTCTTTCTCCTCCTCCTCCTCCTCCTCCTCCTCTTCATATCCGGGGCTCTTCTCTCCCAAGACATAAGTCCACATCGAGGCCTTTATTGAAATACGGGAAGAAGAAGAAGAGGAGGGGTGGTGTGTGTAAGAAAAGAAAATGGGGGGAGGGGGGGGACGTGTTTTATGAATTTTGGGTGGAAGTGGTAAATATTGCCCTTTTTTTTTTTTCAAGAAAGAACAAGTCGTATTCGTTATGAACGCTAGGAGGGAGGTAGAAGGTTCAAGAGCTTGGCGGTGTACTGAAAGAAACAGATATCGCAAAGTGCCTCCCCTAACCACCCTTGAATTTTGAACGGCCACAGAGTAAAATCGTGTGATGCAGGGGTGTTTTATTCCCCCCCCCCCCCCTGAGTATTACGGGATCTAGCTAGTAGGTGGGGGGGGGGGCACACAAGCAGCCAGCACTCGGGTGCAGACATCAAAGTAACACAGATGGAAGAGTGAACCCCAAGTATTATGGGATCTAGCTAATAAGCTGGGTGGGTGGGGGAGCACACAAGCAGCCAGCACTCGGGTGCAGACATCAAAGTAACACAGATGGAAAAGTGAACCACCTTAGCGGTGTAGGACGAGTGGATGAAGACAGGGAGTGTTGATAAGCTTTTAGATTCGACTCTTGTCATGGGAAGTATGTAGAGTTAGAACCTCCACAGACGTTCGAGAAGTACTCCATTCACGTTGGCTTCAGGCCCAGCCAACCGTCGGTTTCAGGCCCAGCCAAACGTTGGCTTCAGGCCCAGCCAAACCGTCTATTTCAGGCCTAGCCAAACCTCGGCTTCAGGCCCAACCAAACTTCGGTTTCAGGCCCAGCCAACCGTCTGTTTCAGGCCCAGCCAAACCTCGGCTTCAGGCCCAGCCAACCGTCGGTTTCATGAGTGGACCAACCGTTCAGGTAAATAAGAGTTTACCCCCCCCCTCCCCATCGAAATAGGACTCCCTCCTTCTCAAAGGTTAACTTAGCTCCTTTGGTTTGATGTAGGGTTACCAAGGTGGGATGTTCGAAGGTTGCGGTGTTGATGTTTAGACGTGTTGGTTGCGCCGCCGAGTGGTGGAATTACGGAGCCATGAAGAGAGAGAGAGAGATGAGGAAGTTTTTTTGAGATGTCTTAGAGAGAGAGAGAGAGAGAGAGAGAGAGAGAGAGAGAGAGAGAGAGAGAGAGAGGCAGGCAGAGAGACACTGGCTTTCAGAGGCCATCAACTTAACGAGATAGTCTCGTCTTTCTCTCTCTCTCTCTCTCTCTCTCTCTCTCTCTCTCTCTCTCTCTCTCTCTCTCTCTCTCTCTCTCTCTCCACTGGGAGATCTCGTCCACGCCTGGGTTCGTGGAGGGAGTTGTGACAAGGCGTAGAGGGTGATCGAGAAGGAAAGAGAGGATTTGGAGGAAGTGGAGGAAAGTGTTATTCAGGGAGGTCCGGCACATGACCGCATTAGGTTATCTATTTCAAGAGAGGATGTGATACATATGAAGAGGAAGGAGTCTAGGTGACACAGGGGCAGAAGCCTGAGGGACGCCTCTGTTGGTAGGGAAAGGGTTTGATCCGTTAGGAGCTCCGGAGACTAAGCGTCCAGATAGGAAGCTGGATATGAGGGAGCAAAAAAGAGCGGGAGGGAAACCAGAAGACAGAAGTTTAGGGATGAGACCCCTTTGCCACACCTTAACGAAAATCTTTCATATATATATATATATATATATATATATATATATATATATATATATATATATATATATATATATATAATCTTTCATACCTTTCGCCATTTCCCACATTAGCGAGGTAACGTTAAGTACAGAGGACTGACCCTTTGAGGGAATATCCTCACTTGGCCCCCCTTCTCTGTTCCTTCTTTTGGAAAATCAAAAACGAGAGGGGAGGATTTCCAGCCCCTTCTCAGCTCCCTCTCCCTTTTAGTCGCCTTCTACGACACGCAGGGAATACGTGGCAAGTATTCTTTCTCCCCTATCCCCAGGGAGAAGAGGGTGACAGAGAGAGTGGGTGTAGGTTGTCCACTATATGGGTTTTTTGAGGCAACAAGGGTTGACCAATGTTCCAAATTGAGCCTCTGGAAACAGTATACGAGGCCAGAGCGACTGGAGGAGACATTAGTGAGTTTTGGAAGGTCACCCCCTTTCCATAGGACTGGCCTTTGACACTACGTGTCTGGTGCTGTTCGAAACGAAGGCACTATTTCTTACAGTCTCCCTTCACTCTTAAGGTACTAAGGATGGTATGTGTGTGGTATTGTGGATGCATTTGGAGTGGCCCACCGTGGTGCCCCATCGCCCATGGCCGCTCCTACTCCCCCAGTGTACATACAGCGCCCCCTGGGGTCTATTGGGCCAGCCCCCTTTCACCAATGCTCCCCATACAATAATAGGGAGTGATGGTATTTTGGGGCGCGGCCCCTGTGTGTGTGTGTGTGTGTGTATGTGTGTGTGTGTATGTGGTCTGTGTGTGTGTGTGTGTGTGTGTGTGTGAGTGTGTGTGTGTGTGCGAAGGAATTTCTTCTTGTTTTCTTCTTTCTTTCTTTTTTTTTTTAGCTCGTGTAATCATTACGAATTTACGAAGGGGAATTTTACGAGACCATTACGAAAGCGTCGGTTTTGAGAACGCTCGTTGCGAAAATAGTGTTCGTGAAGGGGTTGGGTTGGGTTGGGTTGGGGTTGGGTTGGGTTTGGGTTTGGGGTTGGGTTGGGGTTGGGGTTTGGGGTTTGGGGTTGGGTTGAGGTGGATGGAGGAATAACCCTGCGAGGTCATTTTGGACATTACGAACGCGTAATTGTACATAATCATGACTGAGTTACAGACGTGATGTTTTTAGCGAATTATTACGTTGTCGCTGTATTTCTTTTGTATTGCATGATCTTCCCCCATCCCTTTATGTATTATTTTTGTGTATTGTAACCCAGATGATCTAGTTTGGTCAATATTGTATGAAATGATGAATAGAATATGATATGAATATATGTATATTATACTTAACCGCTGTTTCCAGCGTCAGCGAGGTAGCGCAAGGAAACAGACGAAGAATGGCCCAACACACACACACACACACACACACACACACACACACACACACACACACATATATATATATATATATATATATATATATTATATATATATATTGGAAATGGAGCTGTGGTTTCGGTGCATTATACATGACAGCTAGAGACTGAGTGTGAACGAATGTGTCCTTTGTTGTCTTTTCCTAGCGCTACCTCGCGCGCGTGCGGGGGGTGCGAGTTGTCATTTCATGTGTGTCGGGGTGTCGACGGGAATGAATAAGGGCAGCAAGTATGAAGTATGTACATGTGTATATATGTATATGTCTGTGTATGTACATATATATATGTATACGTTGAAATGTATAGGCATGTTTATGTGCCTGTGTGGACGTGTATGTATAATACATGTGTATGTGGGTGGGTTGGGCCATTCTTTCGTCTGTTTCCTTGCGCTACCTCGCTAACGCGGGATACAGCGACAAAGTATGATAAATATAAGATAAGATAATGCAAGAGGTCACAGTGGAGCGCCTGATCTAGTATATACAAGAAAACGTAGGAAAATGAAAGACGATAGGTTCCCAAGTGCACTTTCGTGTCATAATCACCAAGAGATGTAGCTAGGACGCAATACCCTCTCCAGTCTGAATTTTGTTCCCCCGTTCGTATCCCGCTGTAGTCAGCGTCTGGCTTTCACTGTATCGCTGTACTCCCCCAGTGGCTTGTTCCTGTATCTTCACTACAGTGCATATGTAGAATCTCTCTTTCGCTTTTCTAACGTCATTTTTCTTTTTAGATTTGAACCCCAACATTTTGTAATTATCTTTTTGTGTACATACAGGAGGGAGGTGCACGTTCACGCGTAGAACCTTCGTATCTGAAGTGTGTGTCTGGGGAGAGTCTTAGACCCGTGTTGTTTCCCTGTGTGTGTGTGTGTGTGTGTGTGTGTGTGTGTGTGTGTGTGTGTGTGTGTGTGTGTGTTTCCGTGAATGGCTGGTCTCCAGTGAATGACAGATTCACTTTTCATTCTCTACTGGGGAGGAGGCTGGAATGGTGCATATCAAAGGCTATTGATGTGCCTTATATTTCTCTCTTGTGTCTCCCCTGATGATGTGATTATGACACGAAAGTGCACTTGGGAACTTATCGTGTTTCCATTTTACCCCGTGGACTCGTAGGAAATATACTTGATCACCCGTTCAATTGTGATATATATATATATATATATATATATATATATATATATATATATATATATATATTATATATATATACACTACATAATGATATCATGAACGTATGTGGTATAAACCTAATCATGTGTTTCTTCTCTTTCAGGTAAGTCAACGTGAGACATTCATGCTAATGGTACTGTACCATACCTGTACCGTGAAACTGATGGTCCAGTACCGTAACTGTACCTTGATGTTGCTGGTCCAGTACCGTTCCTGTACCGTGAAACTGATGGTCCAGTACCGTAACTGTACCTTGATGTTGCCGGTCCAGTACCGTAACTGTACCTTGATGTTGCTGGTCCTGTACCGTAACTGTACCGTGAAACTGATGGTCCAGTACCGTAACTGTACCTTGATGTTGCCGGTCCTGTACCGTTCCTGTACCGTGAAACTGATGGTGGTCCTGTACCGTAACTGTACCTTGATGTTGCCGGTCCTGTACCGTAACTGTACCTTGATGTTGCCGAGGTGCTGTACCATGATGCTACAGGTACTGTACCCTGCCACTCCCCCCTGGCGCTGAAGGTACCGCTGTACCGTCATCTCTTCTTCCTCCCTGTACCGTGTGGGTAAACCATGATCGTTTTTGACGTACCGTAACAGTGGGGTTTAAAACAGTCTGGCCGAGTCTGTGGTACAGTTACGTTGTGGAGAAGTCTGGCACGTCTTCTGTATAAGGTGGAGGAAGAGAGAACCCCCTTATACCTTATACTGTAACCTTGTATCTGGCACGTCTTCCGTATATGGGATGGAGGAAGAGAGAACCCCCTTATACCTTATACTGTAACCTTGTATCTGGCACGTCTTCCGTATATGGGGTGAGGAAGAGAGACCTTATACTGTAACCTTGTATCTGGCACGTCCTCCGTATGAGGTGAGGAAGAGAGAACCCCCTTATCCCTTATACTGTAACCTTGTATCTGGTGCCTCCCCTCATACGGGTCAAGGAGGGGCCTGAGCTAGAATGTGAGTGGTGGGGCCTCTCTCACAGTTGGATCGAGGCGTTGCACCGCTTGATAGATAGATAGGTAGATAGATAGATAGATCAAGAGAGAGAGAGAGAGAGAGAGAGAGAGAGAGAGAGAGAGAGAGAGAGAGAGAGAGAGAGAATCGGTTGGCGAACCCCGGCGTCCCTTTCGTCCGGCTTGGAATGGAGGCGTGTTTCCCAGGGTGCCTGGTAAGCGTACTTTCACAAGCGGGGGGATCTTCAGCATAAGCGGGGGGTCGTCATAAGCGTAAGTTCAGGGACCTCTTCAGAATAAGCGGGGGTCGTCATAAGCGTAAGTTCAAGGGCTCTTCAGCATAAGCGGGGTCGTCATAAGCGTAAGTTCAGGGACCTCTTCAGAATAAGCGGGGGTCGTCATAAGCGTAAGTTCAAGGGCTCTTCAGCATAAGCGGGGGGTCGTCATAAGCGTAAGTTCAGGGCCTCTTCAGAATAAGCGGGGGTCGTCATAAGCGTAAGTTCAAGGGCTCTTCAGCATAAGCGGGGTCGTCATAAGCGTAAGTTCAGGGACCTCTTCAGAATAAGCGGGGGTCGTCATAAGCGTAAGTTCAGGGGCCTCTTCAGAATAAGCGGGGGGTCGTCATAAGCGTAAGTTCAAGGGCCACATCAGAATAAGCGGGGGTCGTCATAAGCGTAAGTTCAGGGCCACATCAAAATAAGCGGGGTCGTCATAAGCGTAAGTTCAGGGCCTCTTCAGAATAAGCGGGGGTCGTCATAAGCGTAAGTTCAGGGGCCTCTTCAGAATAAGCGGGGGGTCGTCATAAGCGTAAGTTCAAGGGCCACATCAGAATAAGCGGGGGTCGTCATAAGCGTAAGTTCAAGGGCTCTTCAGCATAAGCGGGGTCGTCATAAGCGTAAGTTCAGGGGCCACATCAGAATAAGCGGGGGGTCGTCATAAGCGTAAGTTCAGGGCCTCTTCAGAATAAGCGGGGGTCGTCATAAGCGTAAGTTCAGGGCCTCTTCAGAATAAGCGGGGGTCGTCATAAGCGCAAGTTCAGAACCTCAGAATAAGCGGGGGTCGTCACAAGCGCAAGTTCAGGGCCACATCAAAATAAGCGGGGTCGTCATAAGCGCAAGTTCAAGACCTCAGAATAAGCGGGGGTCGTCACAAGCGCAAGTTCAGGGCCACATCAAAATAAGCGGGGGTCGTCATAAGCGCAAGTTCAAGACCTCAGAATAAGCGGGGGGTCGTCATAAGCGTAAGTTCAGGGCCTCTTCAGAATAAGCGGGGGGTCGTCATAAGCGCAAGATCAGAACCTCAGAATAAGCGGGGGGTCGTCACAAGCGCAAGTTCAGGGCCACATCAGGACGAGACTGGAATGCCTCGCGTGCCTAAAAGGTCTGTCGCTGACGACAACAATGTCTTGTGGTGCGACCCTGTGAGGGAAAGACGATGAGAAACACCCACTGTGACGGAGGGCGGCGGTGGCGGGGCGCTTACACCACCCCCGTCAGTAGTCCCTCCCTCTGACGTGCCCTCCACCTCGTCTTCACGAAGGCCTCAGTGGCCCTGGGAGCCCAAGATCCACCAAATAGCCCCAACGACTCGGGATGACCCGACGTGTTTCCTGTACCTCTGTTCGACTCGGGGTGTCTGGGATCCACAAAGTCCACAAAGTCACGGCGGCGACTTCCAGGTGTCGCAGATGGGGCGTCGCAGCGGCGAGGCGATCCACTCCCTTGCGACGCCCTCGGGGAGTTACGACAGTACCAGCGAGCCAGCGAGCCAAGCCCCAGGTCCATTAGTGTTACGAGAAGAGAGGCAGTTGCGAATCATATCCCTCAAAAGCCATTTCAAGCGTAGGAAGAGGACTGGTCTAATGAGGATTTGGGAAATCCTGAAGAGCCTTTCAGCCCACGACGGTGTAGATGTAGGACCTGTGACTTCCGTATGGTTGAGCTTCAAGTTTTACGATACATTTGGGTGATGTTAGTCTGTTTGATACCGCGGGGGGTTCGTCGCGACCTTTGCCTCCTCCAGGCGTAGATGAAGTCGGGCGTTGAGACTTTTACCGAGGGACGGCATCAAGGAGAGCTCCCCTTCTTCAGGAGTTGGACAGACCCTTTGTGAAGATGCCCATTGCCTCCGAAGAAGGTTTTCTCACGGGCGAAGTTATGGGACCAGGTTGATATTTCTTAGGGTCTGTTGCCCTACACGACGGAGTGGGACGTCGAAGCGAAGCAGCTCCGACACCAGCAGAAGGAGATGGCTTCATTACTGACACTTTCTGGAAGCGTTTTGATCCTGGGTTACGCAGATGAGAGAGGGCGTTGCCGTACGCAACGCAGTGGGACGGCGAAGCGAAGCAGCTCCGACACCAGCAGAAGGAGATGGCTTCATTACTGACACTTTCTGGAAGCGTTTTGATCCTGGGTTACGCAGACGAGAGAGGGCGTTGCCGAAAGCGGTGGGACGTCGAAGCGAAGCAGTTCCGACACCAGCAGAAGGGAGAAGGATTCCTTACTGACACTTTTTGGAGGTGTTTTGACCCTGGGTTACCCAGACGAGAGAGGGCGTTGCCGATAGCAATATCTCTGATGCCACTGTCGCCCCCTGAATACGTAGGTGGGAGCACTGAAGAAGGAAGAAGAGGAGGAGGAGGAGGAGGTTGGAGGTCCCTAATGGGTGCTGGGATATAATTGAGTGAGAGATGTTGTGAGATTTGATGAGCTCACAGAGAGAGAGAGGGGGAAGGAGGGTTGTCAGTCCCTTAATGTGACGCCTACTGCTGGAAGGATGAGATGGCTTTACACACACAACACACACACACAGTCTGGCTTCCAGTCCACAAAGAGACAGTCTGGCTTCCAGTCCACAAAGACAGTCTGGATTCCAGTTCACAAAGACACAATCGGGCTTCCAGTCCACAGAGACAGTCTGGTTTCCAGTCCACAAAGAGACAGTCTGGTTTCCAGTCCACAGAGACAGTCTGGTTTCCAGTCCACCAAGACACAGTCCGGCTTCCAATTCACAAAGACACAATTGGGCTTCCAGTCCACAGAGACAGTCTGGCTTCCAGTCCACAGAGACAGTCTGGTTTCCAGTCCACAAAGACACAGTCTGGCTTCCAGTGTACAAAGACAGTGTGGCTTCCAGTCCACAGAGACAGTCTGGTTTCCAGTCCACAAAGACACAGTCTGGCTTCCAGTGTACGAAGACAGTGTGGCTTCCAGTCCACAGAGACAGTCTGGTTTCCAGTCCACAAAGACACAGTCTGGCTTCCAGTGTACAAAGACAGTCTGGCTTCCAGTCCACAGAGACAGTCTGGTTTCCAGTCCACAAAGACACAGTCTGGCTTCCAGTGTACGAAGACAGTCTGGCTTCCAGTCCACCAAGACACAGAGTCTTTCCAGCTCAGGCGTGACTCTCGACAGCTCGTGCCTCGTAATTGTGGTCAAAGTGGCTGCATGATATTAATATGGTTCTGGAACGTCGCTTATGTCGTCAGTCCTTCGTGACAGCGAAAATTACGGAGACTTTCGCTGTATATGTTTGTTATATGTGTGTGTGTGTGTTTTCATACATATATACACACACACGCACATAAGGCATGGCCCAGAGATGCAGATTAAGATGTATGCAAATCACAAACACCCTTTCCAGTCTGCGAACCAGTTATGGAGTCGTGTTCTCATGGCAAGGGGACATACAAAGACAGACACCACATGTGTTCTTGTTATGTCATTTAACTGGAATAAGTGAAGGTGGTCATAAAACAAGTGGAAGCCATTATCGAACGGAAGGACTTGGGCCAGTGAATATTATTTTTCTTTTTGGCATATGCTGGAAGTGTTCCTAGAAATGCATGGTGCTGGAAGGGTCGCTGGAAACGCATGTTTATGATAATTTCGTACACTGGGGTAAACCATGGAAAGCTGTGTAGGTATGTATATTTGCGTGTGTGGACGTGTATGTATATACATGTGTATGGGGGTGGGTTGGGCCATTTCTTTCGTCTGTTTCCTTGCGCTACCTCGCAAACGCGGGAGACAGCGACAAAGTATGATAAAAAAAAAAATAATATTATTTTTTTCGTTTTTTTTTTTAACTTGTCCAGACCATATCTCGTAGAGCACTGTAGTACGGCCCTTGAACATGACGGTACGACTTGAGCAAGGCGGTACGACCCTTGGACATGACGGTACGACTTGAGCACGACGGTACGACCCTTGAGCAAGGCGGTACGACCCTTGGACATGACGGTACGACCCTTGGGTACAGCGGTGCGACCCTTGGGTACGACGGTACGATCCTTGAGCGAGACGGTACGACCCTTGGACATGACGGTACGACTTGAGCACGACGGTACGACCCTTGAAAATGACGGTACGACTTGAGCACGACGGTACGACCCTTGAACATGAACATGACGGTACGAGTTGAGCACGGCGGTACGACCCTTGGGTACAGCGGTGCGACCCTTGGGTACGACGGTACGATCCTTGAGCACGACGGTACGACTCTTAGATATGACGGTACGACTTGAGCACGACGGTACGACCCTTGGACATGACGGTACTACTTGAGCACGACGGTACGACCCTTGCGCACGACATTACGACCCCTGACCACGACGTTACGATCCTTGAGCACGACGGTACGACCGTTGGATACGACGGTACGACTTGAACACGACGCTACGACCCTTGAGCACGACGATACGGCCTTTGAACATGACGGCGCGACTTAAGCACGACGGTATACGACCCTTGAGTACGACGGTATACGACCCTTGAGTACGACGGTACGACCCCTTGAGTACGGCGGTATGACCTTTTGGGGTCTGGTGGCTTAGGCCTTTGGACTGAACCCTTAAGGGTCGCCTTAAAGACCACACGATTGAACGAACTTAATTAGCCCCTTAATTAGCCCACAACTTGCCAATTAGCCCCTTTAAGTTCTCATCTCCCTGGATCCCACAACTTGCCAATTAGCCCCTTTTAAGTTCTTATCACCTGGGCTCTCAAGTAATTAGGATGCTAGTTCAGAAGACCTGGTGATTAAGAGGTCAAACCCTGACCTGTTAATAACAGGACATGACCTGTGCATTGACCATTGAGTTAACTGTTGCTCCCGTTGAGTTACTGTTGCTCCCGTTGAGTTACTGTTGCTCCCGTTGAGTTACTGTTGCTCCCGTTGAGTTACTGTTGCTCCCGTTGAGTTACTGTTGCTCCCGTTGAGCTACTGTTGCTCCCGTTGAGCTACTGTTGCTCCCGTTGAGCTACTGTTGCTCCCATTGAGCTACTGTTGCTCCCGTTGAGCTACTGTTGCTCCATTGAGCTACTGTTGCTTCCGTTGAGCTACTGTTGCTCCCATTGAGCTACTGTTGCTTCCGTTGAGCTACTGTTGCTCCCGTTGAGCTACTGTTGCTTCCGTTGAGTTACTGTTGCCCCGTTAGTACTGTTTGCTCGTGATACTGCATGAGTCGAACTTTAAAGTCTCTCTCTCTCTCTCTCTCCTCTCCTTCTCTCTCTCTCTCCTCTCTCTCTCTCTCTCTCTCTGTTCGCTCGCTGTGGTGTGCGCCAGGAGTGTCCACATACCATTGTTCGCTCGCTGTGGTGTGCGTCAGGAGTGTCCACATGCCATCGTTCGCTCGCTGTGGTGTGCGCCAGGAGTGTCAACATACCATCGTTCGCTCGCTCTGGTGTGCGTCAGGAGTGTCCACATGCCATTGTTCGCTCGCTGTGGTGTGCGCCAGGAGTGTCCACATGCCATTGTTCGCTCGCTGTGGTGTGCGCCAGGAGTGTCAACATGCCATCGTTCGCTCGCTGTGGTGTGCGCCAGGAGTGTCCACATACCATCGTTCGCTCGCTGTGGTGTGCGCCAGGAGTGTCCACATACCATCGTTCGCTCGCTGTGGTGTGCGCCAGGAGTGTCAACATGCCATTGTTCGCTCGCTGTGGTGTGCGCCAGGAGTGTCCACATACCATCGTTCGCTCGCTGTGGTGTGCGCCAGGAGTGTCCACATACCATCGTTCGCTCGCTGTGGTGTGCGCCAGGAGTGTCCACATACCATCGTTCGCTCGCTGTGGTGTGCGCCAGGAGTGTCCACATACCATCGTTCGCTCGCTGTGGTGTGCGCCAGGAGTGTCAACATGCCATCGTTCGCTCGCTGTGGTGTGCGCCAGGAGTGTCCACATACCATCGTTCGCTCGCTGTGGTGTGCGCCAGGAGTGTCCACATACCATCGTTCGCTCGCTGTGGTGTGCGCCAGGAGTGTCAACATGCCATTGTTCGCTCGCTGTGGTGTGCGCCAGGAGTGTCAACATGCCATTGTTCGCTCGCTGTGGTGTGCGCCAGGAGTGTTAAGATGTCGAAGGTGTTGCGTGTCAGAGACCCGATCTAATTACAGTCATTACTCTATGTTAATCTTATTGGCTGTCTCCCTCATTACCGACCCTGTCTTCTCGAAGGTAATTGGTCAAAGATTCGTGTCTTGAATTGTCAACACCTCGTCTATGTAACTGTGTCGTAGGTGGTGTGAAATAGACATTTTGATGAATCATCCGTGATATATAATATAATATATATATATATATATATATAATATATATTATATATATATATATATATATATATATATATATATTTATATTATTATATTATATATATATATATATATATATATATATATATATATATATATATATATATAATATATAATATATATATATATTCCTTTTAATCCAAAGGGGAAATGAAACACGATAAGTTCCCAAGTGTAATTTCGTGTAATGATCACATCATTAGGGGAGATAACAAGAATGAGATATAAGAGTCAGTTGATATACAAAGAAGTGACGTAGCTAGGACGCCATTTGGTAATATATATATATATATATATATATATATATATATATATATATATATATATATATATATAATATATATGGACTTTGCAACTGCCCGTGCACCACTTCACAACTCACCAACAACTCCCCTTGAGCGAACATATACAAAACAGCGTACTCCCTTCCTCTCACCTCGGTAACGTATACTTATAGATCCACTTTACCCCAACAAGCAGGTGATAAACAAAACACATTCACACTGTAATGACTCGATGAGTAATATTATAAACAACTCTCACCCCTCCACCCGCTAACCCTCAGCTCCCTCCCCTTTTAGTCGCCTTCTACGACACGCAGGGAATACGTGGGAAGCATTCTTTTTCCCCTATCCCCAGGGATAATATATATATATCTATATCTATCTATCTATCTATCTATCTATCTATCATATCTATATATATATATATATATATATATATATATATATATATATATATATATATATTTCGTGTGTGGCAGGGTGGCGACGGGAATGGATGAAGGCAGCAAATATGGATATGTACATGTGTATATGTATCTATGTATGTATATGTGCGTGTGCGGGCGTATATGTATATACATCTGTATTTGGGTGGGTTGGGCCATTCTTTCGTCTGTTTCCTTGCGCTACCTCGCTAACATATATATATATATATATATATATATATATATATATATATATATAATATATATATATATATATATATATATATATGTGTGTGTGTGTGTGTGTACTTTCCACACTATTAAGATTAAGCCACTGGGGCTAGACTTAACGTCTTTCCCCTACACACACACACACTTACACACACACACACACACACACACACACACACACACACACAACACACACACTACACCTCTTCTTTTTATTTTGTTTTCAACTCTTCTTTAACTCTCCTTTTATTTCCTTTGTTTTGCGGTTCGGCCCCTTCCTTTGTTAGATAGGATTTAGTCTCTCTCATACTTCAGAAAAAAAAGAGAAAGTAAAAACGGAGGGAAGGAACACAAAAGAAAACGTAAGTTGGTTTCATACAGATATAGACAAGGTATATGTGTGTACCTCACACACCCATGGGTAGGGGTGGGTGACATAGAATATAGTCTCCCTATATGAACTGCTTCTATAGAATTTTGAATCATCTATCCCTCTTCTTGGCCAGATATATCTCAAAGGACCAGGTTACGGTGGCATAGAAGAGGGAGGGTGTGGCATAGAATATAGTCTTCCTACATGAACTGCTTCTATAGCATTTTGAATCATCTATCCCTCTTTTTGGCCAGATAGATCTCAAAGAACCAGGTTACGGTGGCATAGAAGAGGGAGGGTGTGGCATAGAATATAGTCTAACTACATGAACTGCTTCTATAGCGTTTTGAATCATCTATCCCTCTTGTTGGCCAGATATATCTGAAAGGACCAGGTTACGGTGGCATAGAAGAGGGAGGGTGTGGCATAGAATATAGTCTCCCCACATGAACTGCTTCTATAGAATTTTGAATCATCTATCCCTCTTTTTGGCCAGATAGATCTCAAAGAACCAGGTTACGGTGGCATAGAAGAGGGAGGGTGTGGCATAGAATATAGTCTTCCTACATGAACTGCTTCGTACACTCCCTCTATCCTTCTGGGCCAGTGTGTTGAACTCCGTCCATCTGGGCTGAAAATACAATTTGGTTTTAATCCTAATTGAACGCCCGATTCTAAATGGTGTTTTATTAAGAGAGGGAGGAGAGTTGGTTTGGACATTGGTGTGTGTGTGGGTGCGCTACGTGTTAGCTGGGTAATGCAGGTTTCTTTCATTTCTTTCTTTTTAAATTTTACTTCAAGGATCTTGCCAATTTTGGTGGTGGGGTGCCATCGCCTCTCGAGGAGAGAGTGTGTGTGGGGGGGTGTTGTGGTGGGGTGTTGTGGTGGTGGTGTTGTGGTGGGGTGGTGTTGTGGTGGTGGGGTGTTGTGGTGGGGTGTTGTGGTGGGGTGTTGTGGCTTCTGGTGTTGCTAAGGACCGCCCAATTTTAGTGTAAGGTCACCGTGTCGTTGTGTACAAGGTCACCAAGTCGTGTTGTAAAAACAAAAGGGTCACTTTGAAAGGTGGCCAAATCATCGTGGGGGGGGAAGAAGGTCACTTGAACTCTTTGGGCCAAATGGTCCACAAACCGGAGGTCACTTGAGTTGTGGCGTGAGAGAAAGGTCACGCCACATCAGTGTCAATAAGGAAAGGTCACCAAGTGCGACTGGATTGGTGAGGTCATCTGCCTCAAGAGAGGGTGAGGGGTGTGAGGTGGGGTCATGTAAGGTCATGAGGGAAGACGCTGGAGGAGGTAGGGTGGATGGAAAGGCACCTTGTGTTTGGATGGAAGAGGATGGAGGAGGAGGGAAGAGATGTTGTAAGAAACACGCAAGGAAACAGCAACAGGTATATGCTCTCTCTCTCTCTCTCTCTCTCTCTCTCTCTCTCTCTCTCTCTCTCTCTCTCTCTCTCTCTCTCTCTTCCACTTTGAAGAAGGTGTGTGTGTGTGTTTGTGTGTGTTTTATGCAGTTCCTGCCTTGCAAAAAATCCCTTAGTAAATTCTTACATCTTTCGTAAACCCACTGGAATATTCTGGGATAAAAATCCCATGGGATATTAATTATGTTGGTTATGTATGCCTTGCATATATATATATATATATATATATATATATAGAGAGAGAGAGAGGAGAGGATCACAGTTTTGCGCGTGATCAAGTATATTCCTAAGAGTCCACGGGGGAAAATGGAACACGATAAGTTGCCAAGTGCACTTTCGTGTCATAATCACATCATCAGGGGAGACACAAGAGAGAAATATAACAGTCAGTTGATATACAACGATGAAGTGACGTAGCTAGGACGCCATTTGGATAGTCACTTGTTTACCAAGTGGCGTCCGAGCTACGTCTCTTCGTTGGCTAATATTGCTTGTTAGGAGTCGTGATTTGTATATATATATATATATATATATATATTATATATATATATATATATATATATATATATATATATATATATATATAATGTATATATGTTACACACCTGAAGGTCATTGCGTCGTTTGCTGGGGGCTGGGGTAGTTGCACGTATCGCGTAACTGGTTGGACCTAACGAGGTCATTACGTAGTTACGTTTGGAGGGGCTGCCGAGCGGCGTAATGAGCGGCAGCGGCGGTAATGGCGTCTTTAAGTAGTTAGCCGGGATGGCGCGCCACCGTACGTCCTACCCATGGGGCATCATGGCTTTAAGCCTGATCTTCCTCATCCGCTCCTGATCTTCCTCATTCGCTCCTGATCTTCCTCATCCGCTCCTGATCTTCCTCATCCGCTCCTGATCTTCCTCATCCGCTCCTGATCTTCCTCATCCGCTCCTGATCTTCCTCATCCGCTCCTGATCTTCCTCATTCGCTCCTGATCTTCCTCATCCGCTCCTGATCTTCCTCATCCGCTCCTGATCTTCCTCATCCACTCCTGATCTTCCTCATCCGCTCCTGATCTTCCTCATTCGCTCCTGATCTTCCTCATCCACTCCTGATCTTCCTCATCCGCTCCTGATCTTCCTCATCCACTCCTGATCTTCCTCATCCGCTCCTGATCTTCCTCATTCGCTCCTGATCTTCCTCATCCGCTC
>NC_092240.1:50259994-50264994 GCF_036320965.1 Panulirus ornatus | reverse complement strand
AACCTTCCTATTCTTCCTTTTTTTCCCCCTCTGGGTCCCATGACGTGTGAACCTTCCCATTCTTCCATTTTTTTCCCTCTGGGTTCCATGACGTGTGAACCTTCCTATTCTTCCTTTTTTTTTCCCCGTCTGCGTTCCATGACGTGTGAACCTTCCTATTCTTCCTTTTTTTTCCCTCTGGGTTCCATGACGTGTGAACCTTCCTATTCTTCCTTTTTTTTCCCTCTGGGTTCCATGACGTGTGAACCTTCCTATTCTTCCTTTTTTTTCCCCCGTCTGCGTTCCATGACGTGTGAACCTTCCTATTCTTCCTTTTTTTTCCCCCTCTGCGTTCCATGACGTGTGAACCTTCCTATTCTTCCTTTTTTCCCCCTCTGCGTTCCATGACGTGTGAACCTTCCTATTCCTTTTTTTCCCTCTGCGTTCCATGACGTGTGAACCTTCCTATTCTTCCTTTTTTTCCCCCCTCTGCGTTCCATGACGTGTGAACCTTCCTATTCTTCCTTTTTTTCCCCCTCTGGGTTCCATGACGTGTGAACCCTCCTATTCTTCCTTTTTTCCCCCCTCTGCGTTCCATGACGTGTGAACCTTCCTATTCTTTTTTTCCCCTCTGCGTTCCATGACGTGTGAACCTTCCTATTCCTTTTTTTCCCCCCTCTGCGTTCCATGAAGTGTGAACCTTCCTATTC
This sequence comes from Panulirus ornatus, assembly GCF_036320965.1. Taxonomy (NCBI): domain Eukaryota; kingdom Metazoa; phylum Arthropoda; class Malacostraca; order Decapoda; family Palinuridae; genus Panulirus; species Panulirus ornatus. Next base: position 50,264,305 of record NC_092240.1, on the reverse strand, counting down.
TTCCTTTTCTTCCCCCGTCTGCGTTCCATGACGTGTGAACCTTCCTATTCTTCCTTTTTTTCCCCCCTCTGCGTTCCATGACGTGTGAACTTTCCTATTCCTTTTTTTCCCTCTGCGTTCCATGACGCGTGAACCTTCCTATTCTTCCTTTTTTTTCCCCTCTGGGTTCCATGACGTGTGAACCTTCCTATTCCTTTTTTTCCCCCTCTGGGTTCCATGACGTGTGAACCTTCCTATTCTTCCTTTTTTTCCCCCTCTGCGTTCCATGACGTGTGAGTGAACCTTGCTCCCTCTCCACCAGGCGTATCTCAGACCACAGACTACGCAGCAGCGGCGTATTCCAGCGTGCCTGACGCCGTGACCTTTACGCAGTGAAATCATATACGCAGGGAAAACTAATATTTTTTTCCTTCCTTTTTTTTTATTTTCTGTGCTCGCGACACATTCCGACACAGCTTGACCTTGAAGTAAAGCTTAGCTGGATGCCTTTGACCTTTCGCTGTCTCACTGAGCGTTCTCGACCATGTATTGAGATTGGTTTTATTATTATTATTATTATTATTTATTTATTATTATCATTATCGTGGTTAAAAGCGGTAAAAGATAATATCCTGAGTGGTTTTCGGTGGCTCCCTCTGTGTAAGAGATGTGTGAACTGATCACGCAATGCTGGGCGGCGAGCTGCTGCGTCACACGATTACTGTGTGTGCCCGTCGGCAACTCAAGGGTGGTAGGCCGTTTTGATACCTGTTTCTTTCCCTAACCAAGGGTGGTGGGCCGTTTTGATACCTGATTCTTTCCCTACCCAAGGGTGGTGGGCCGTTTTGATAACTGATTCTTTCCCTACCCAAGGGTGGTGGGCCGTTTTAATAACTGTTTCTTTCCCTATCCAAGGGGGGTGGGCCGTTTTGATAACTGTTTCTTTCCCTACCCAAGGGTGGTGGGCCGTTTTGATACCTGTTTCTTTCCCTACCCAAGGGTGGTGGGCCGTTTTGATACCTGTTTCTTTCCCTACCCAAGGGTGGTGGGCCGTTTTGATAAGTGTTTCTTTCCCTACCCAAGGGTGGTGGGCCGTTTTGATACCTGTTTCTTTCCCTACCCAAGGGTGGTGGGCCGTTTTAATAACTGTTTCTTTCCCTACCCAAGGGTGGTGCGCCGTTTTGATAACTGTTTCTTTCCCTATCCAAGGGGGGTGGGCCGTTTTGATACCTGTTTCTTTTCCTATCCAAGGGGGGTGGGCCGTTTTGATAACTGTTTCCTTCCCTACACCTCCAAGCTTTGGAACTCTCTACCTTCTCATGTCTTACCCAATAACTGTGACCTGGTATACACACAGTTTAAAAGAAAGGTTTTTCACTTCCTCCAAAATTCGTAAACACATTCCCTTGTCTCTATACCTTTCATAACTCCTCTCTCTATTTCAAATAAGGACCGGCCTTGACGTGGACCTCTGTCTGGCACTGGAGCCTCCAATTGGAAACAAGAGACGAAGTGTTAGCCATAGTTTAAAACGCCTTTTCTTTCCCTGGAAAGCGTGCCTTATTGCCACTATGGAATGCTGGATATCACAGATTTTCCCCCAACCTCCATCACAAAGAAATCCATTGGGCCAATTGTGAAAAAAATAATATACATATCACATTTTTCATTGGGGGGTCCGTTCGCCTTTCCCCTCTTCACTCAATTCCAAGTCTTGGAGAGATATCTCTTTATTTATTCTCGGGGAGCGGTATTTCCCGACCTAACTTCCTTGGAGATAAGGGAATGAGCCAGACTTTAGGGCTGGGAAAGGGATCGAGTCATGGTTGACAGCGGATTGAGTCGTCCCACAGACGAGTTCATGGGTTCACTGCAACACATCTCGGTCCACTGTTCCACTGTGTCATTCTTAGGTTCATGAGAGATTTCGAGGTCGCTCTTACGTTTCTCTGTAGTCTTGGGACACAGACGGGCTCTTATGTATCCCCCGTGGCACAGACGGGGTTCTCCGTACCCTTGTGGCACAGAAAGGTTCATTGTTTTATTTTAGTGCTGCTCTGAGATTAATTGGTTTACTGTATCACATAGGGGTTGTAGTGGGTCGTTGAGCCATACCAGGGTTCATTGGTCCAATGTTCCACACCGTAGGTCACTGCTTCAAACAATAGGTTCACTGGTTCATACCAAGGTTCATTGGTCCAATGTTCCACACCGTAGTTCACTGCTTCAAGTAATAGGTTCACTGGTTCATACCAAGGTTCATTGGTTCAGTGTTCCACACCGTAGTTCACTGCTTCAAGCAATAGGTTCACTGGTTCACACCAAGGTTCATTGATCCAATGTTCCACACCGTAGTTTACTGCTTCAAACAATAGGTTCACTGGTTCACACCAAGGTTCACTGTTCCATGACTCTCCACTGATCATGCCCCTAAAGAGGGTTCAGTGATTCACAGTGTCTCAGTAGGGTTTAACCCTGATTCACTGGTTCGGAATCAGTCGTTCATTTTGCATCACTGAGGCTCTTTGCTTTTTCGGATCACACTGAACCAGTGTCCTGAACCACCAGAGATTTTACCTGCCCCTGTATCATAAACGAAAGAAAATAGCTGGGTTTTTTTCTTTTCTTTGGATAGTGAAGTAAGTTTTCATATTTATATTTTTATCCCTTTCTTCGTTGCCACGATGCTCACTTGAATGGAAAGAGGATCCACGTAGAGTGTGAAGAGGATCCGATGTGTCTGCTTTATCCAGACTTAACCCTTTGTGTATATTGGGAAGGGGAGGGCGTGTAGGGCCCTTGAAGGCGACGGTACGACCCCTTGTTGAAGGTGACGGTACGACCCCCTTGTTGAAGGTGACGGTACGATCCTTTTTGAAGGTGACGGTACGACCCCTTCTTGAAGGTTAGGTACGATCCTTGTTGAAGGCGACGGTACGACCCCTTGTTGAAGGTGAGGTACGACCCCTTGTTGAAGGTGACGGTACGACCCCTTCTTGAAGGTGACGGTACGATCCTTCTTGAAGGAGACGGTACGACCCTTGTTGAAGGCGACGGTACGATCCCTTCTTGAAGGCGACGGTACGACCCCTTCTTGAAGGTGACGGTACGATCCTTCTTGAAGGAGACGGTACGACCCTTCTTGAAGGCGACGGTACGACCCCTTCTTGAAGGTTAGGTACGACCCTTGTTGAAGGTTAGGTACGACCCTTGTTGAAGGCGACGGTACGACTCCTTCTTGAAGGCGACGGTACGACCCTTGTTGAAGGCGACGGTACGACCCCTTCTTGAAGGCGACGGTACGACCCTTCTTGAAGGCGACGGTACGACCCCTTCTTGAAGGCGACGGTACGACCTTTTCTTGAAGGTGACGGTACGACCCCTTCTTGAAGGTGACGGTACGACCCCTTGTTGAAGGTGACGGTACGACCCTTCTTGAAGGTGACGGTACGACCCCTTCTTGAAGGTGACGGTACGACCCTTCTTGAAGGAGACGGTACGACTCCTTCTTGAAGGCGACGGTACGACCCTTCTAGATGACGGTACGACCCTTGAAGACAACGGTGCGATCCTTGCTGATGAGGGTACGACCCATTCAAACAACGGTACGACCCTTCAACACGACTGTACGACACATGTAGACGAGGGTACGACCCCTTGAACACGACGGTATACGACCCATGTAGACGAGGGCATGACCCTTCAGCACGACGGTACGACCCATGTAGACGAGGGTACGACCCCTTGAACACGACCGTACGACCCTTGAAGACCAGGGCACGACCTTACTGTCAACTGACGCGGTGTGTCAGAAGGCCAAAACGCTGCATTGCAGAGAAACTTGTATTTTCTGGTCTGTGAATTGATATATGCGTCAAGATATGGGATTGTGTGTGTGTGTACGTGTATGTGTATGTGTGTATGTGTATGTGTGTGTTGTGTGTGTGTGTGTGTGTGTCGGGGCGACGCGCGCCACACACACACACACACAGACCTTGTAGGAGTGAGAGGCAACAGCTTGGCGCTAGAGGTCTCTTGTCATGGTCGATGGAAACTGCCTTCGTCAGGCAGTTTTCAGCACAAGAGCGACAGCGGCTCCTCTTTCTACCTCCTCTCTCCCACCTCGTAACTCTAGCATCCAGTAGCTTGTGTTGGTTGCTTTGGATGAGGTGGCTTCTGGTGTTCTTCCATGCTGCTCCGGTTCTCCTGTTTGGATTTCCAGACTTCTTTCTTCATGTGTTCCAGGAAGCTTTCCAGGAGGGGTTTGCCTTCCTCTTCTTCTTCTTCTTCTTCTTCTTCTTCTTCTTCTTCTTCTTCTTCTTCTTCTTCTTC
>NC_092240.1:50247494-50249994 GCF_036320965.1 Panulirus ornatus | reverse complement strand
TCTGGGGGTGAAGTGCGTCTCGCGTTGACGCCTCTCCTTTAAAGCCACGGCGGGGCGCCCCTCCCAGTGGCGGGGCAGTAGTCCAGGGGGCGTCTGCTGGCTCTCCTGGGGTGGGGCGGGTCGGGGGTGTACCTGGGGGTTGGGGGGTTGGGGTTTGGTCCCCTTCTGGGGGTTGGTTGGTCCCTTACTGGGGGGGTAGTGTACCTGGGGTGGTGGTGTACCTGGGGGGTTGGTCCCCTTCTGGGGGTGGTTGGTTCCCCCCCTTCTGGGGGGGTGTTGGTCCCCTTCTGGGGGGGTGTTGGTCCCCTTCTGGGGTGGCGTACCTGGGGGGTTGGTCCCGGGGGGGGTGGTGTACCTGGGGGGTTGGTCCCCTTCTGGGGGTGGTTGGTTCCCCACCTTCTGGGGGGGTGTTGGTCCCCTCTGGGGTGACGTACCTGGGGGGGTTGGTCCCCTTCTGGGGGTGGTTGGTTCCCTCCTTCTGGGGGGGTGTTGGTCCCCTACCGGCATGACGTACCTGGGGGGTTGGTCCCCTTCTGGGGGTGGTTGGTCCCTCCTTCTGGGGGGGTTGGTCCCCTTCTGGGGTGATGGTCTACCTGGGGGATGGGGTTGGATGGTCTCTTCCTGGGGTGATGGTCTACCTGGGGTGGGGTTGGATGGTCTCTTCCTGGGGTGATGGTCTACCTGGGGGATGTGTGGTGTTCGCTAATGTTATAGAAATGATTGAGTCGTACAATTGGACCACTGTGGCCTTCGCCAAGGCCCTCATTCTATGCATTGCTGGACCAGACACCTGGATGCTTTTACGAGGTACCCTGTACTAGTAGCTGGAGTGGACTGGAACTGGATTAGTCGTCTCGGTGGATTGCTTCATCCACTAGGTGGAGTGAAAAAGTGGAGATGGTCATTCTAGGTGGATGAACGAGAGAGAGAGAGAGGGAGAGAGAGAGAGAGAGAGAGAGAGAGAGAGAGAGAGAGAGAGAGAGAGAGAGAGAGAGACGTGTTCCATGAGGCACTTTTAGTCGAAGTTGAGGCGATAAGATGAGATGAGATTATGTGGTAGATGGGGGATGAGACGTGTTTAATACGAGGATGGCGTGGAGCATTACTTCCACACACACACACACACAATGTGGACGGCAATGCCACACTGTGGTGTACGTCTAACACTGTGGTGTACTTCTAACACTGTGGTGTACGTATAACACTGTGGTATACTTCTTACACTGTGGTGTACGTCTAACACTGTGGTGTAAGTCTAACACTGTGGTGTACATCTAACACTGTGTACGTCTAACACTGTGGTGTACGTCTAACACTGTGGTATACGTCTAACACTGTGGTGTACGTCTAACACTGTGGTGTAAGTCTAACACTGTGGTATACGTCTAACACTGTGGTGTACGTCTAACACTGTGGTGTACTTCTAACACTGTGGTGTACGTCTAACACTGTGGTATACGTCTAACACTGTGGTATACGTCTAACACTGTGGTGTACTTCTGACACTGTGGTGTACGTCTAACACTGTGGTGTACGTCTAACACTGTGGTGTACTTCTAACACTGTGGTGTACTTCTAACACTGTGGTGTACTTCTAACACTGTGGTGTACTTCTAACACTGTGGTGTACGTCTAACACTGTGATGTACTTCTAACACTGCGGTGTACGTCTAACACTGTGGTGTACTTCTAACACTGTGGTGTACGTCTAACACTGTGGTGTACGTCTAACACTGTGGTGTACGTCTGACACTGTGGTATACTCCTTACACTGTGGTGTACGTCTAACACTGTGGTATACGTCTAACACTGTGGTGTACTTCTAACACTGTGGTATACGTCTAACACTGTGGTGTACGTCTAACACTGTGGTATACGTCTAACACTGTGGTATACATCTGTCAATTGGGTTTTCGTGGTGGAGAGGGGCGATGGGCTGGCTCACTCACGGCTGGCGTGCAATGACGCTGGCGAATGCCCTCTGGGACGCCGGAAAACGCGCCTTGGTACTGGTAAAGAGGATAGATCGCCCAGGCCCTCTACGAGAAGCTCGCTGGTCAAGGTGGGGCGTCGGGGGGCGTGTGTGTGTGTTTGGGTGGCTGGAGGACAGAACAGAGTGGTGTGGTGTGTGTGAGGGGCGTGTGGTGGTGGAGGGTCGAGAGTAGTGGAGTTAGGATGGTGTGTGTGTGTGTGTGTGTGGGAGATAATAACGTATATATAATATATATATATATATATATATATATATATATATATATATATATATATATATATATATATATATATATTTCATGTTAGGAATCTTTCTGGTTCTGGTTATGTGGGTTTATATACACTTATAGACATTCAATCCATCTTCCCTTATGCTTCTGGTTATGTGGGTTTATATACACTTATAGACATTCATCCATCTTCCCTTATGCTTGTGGTTATGTGGGTTTATATACACATATAGACATTCGTCCATCTTCCCTTATGCTTCTGGTTATGTGGGTTTATA
>NC_092240.1:50234994-50242494 GCF_036320965.1 Panulirus ornatus | reverse complement strand
ATCGGTTTACGGCTTTCAAGTTCAGAACTTGTATTATTATTATTTATATTTATCTATTTTGCTTTGTCGCTGTCTCCCGCGTTGGCTTTATTTATTTTTATTTATTTGCTTTGTCGCTGTCTCCCGCGTTAGCGAGGTAGCGCAAGGAAACAGACGAAAGAAATGGCCCAACCCACCCCCATACACATGTATATACATACACGTCCACACACGCAAATATACATACCTATACATCTCAACGTATACATATATATACACACACAGACACATACATATATACCCATGCACACAGTTCACACTGTCTGCCTTTATTCATTCCCATCGCCACCTCGCCACACATGGAATAACATCCCCATCCTCCCTCATGTGTGCGAGGTAGCGTTAGGAAAAGACAACAAAGGCCCCATTCGTTCACACTCAGTCTCTAGCTGTCGTGCAATAATGCCCGAAACCACAGCTCCCTTTCCACATCCAGGCCCCACACAACTTTCCATGGTTTACCCCAAACGCTTTAACATACCCTGATTCAATCCATTGACAGCACGTCGACCCCGGTATACCACATCGATCCAATTCACTCTATTGTTTGCCCTCCTTTCACCCTTCTGCATGTTCAGGCCCCGACCACTCAAAATCTTTTTCACTTCATCTTTCCACCTCCAATTTGGTCTCCCACTTCTCCTCATTCCCTCCACCTCCGAAACATATATCCTCTTGGTCAATCTTTCCTCACTCATTCTCTCCATGTGCCCAAACCATTTCAAACACCCTCTTCTGCTCTCTCAACCACGCTCTTTTTATTTCCACACATCTCTCTTGCCCTTACAGTACTTACTCGATCAAACCACCTCACACCACATATTGTCCTCAAACATCTCATTTCCAGCACATCCACCCTCCTGCGCACAACTCTATTCATAGCCCACGCCTCGCAACCATACAACATTGTTGGAACCACTATTCCTTCAAACATACCCATTTTTGCTTTCCGAGATAATGTTCTCGACTTCCACACACTCTTTAAGGCTCCCAGGATTTTCGCCCCCTCCCCCACCCTATGATCCACTTCCGCTTCCATGGTTCCATCCGCTGCCATATATAATATATATATAATATATATATATATATATATATATAATAATATATAATATATATATATATGTATTATCCCTGGGGATAGGGGAGAAAGAATACTTCCCACGTATTCCCTGCGTGTCGTAGAAGGCGACTAAAAGGGGAGGGAGCGGGGGGCTGGAAATCTTCCCCTCTCTATTTTTTTTTATTTTCCAAAAGAAGGAACAGAGAAGGGGGCCAGTGAGGATATTCCCTCAGAGACCCATCCTCTGTTCTTAACGCTACCTTTGCTTTAATCGGAAATCTCCCCTATCCCCAGGATATATATATATATATATATATATATATATATATATATATATATATATATATAATATATATATATGAGCATCGCCCTCACATACGTAGATCAATATAGGGGAATGTTTGCCCAGGAACCGAACGGGGTCACAGATCTTTTGTGACCTTGTGACACACACACACACACACACACACACACACACACACACACACACACACACACACACACGCGCGCGCGCGCGCCCAAGAGGAAGGCAAAATGAATAGTAGTCCTTAAGAGGGACGTTTGCCGGGAAAATCCATACCCTAGATAGACTTGACCTTTGACCTTTCTCCCTCCCTCCCTCTCTCTCTCTGTTGGGGATAGAGGGAGAGTGAGGGAGGGAGGAGGAGGGGGGGTTTGCGGGGGGGAAAGGGGGGGAATGATGGGGGGGCCTCCTCGCTGCTGCTGGTGGTGCTTGTGTGTTTGGGAGACGAGGGATCCGTCCTGGACACGCATCTGTCTGTCTCTCTCTCTCTCTCTTTCTCTCTCTCTCGATCTCTCTCTCTTCTCTCTCTCTCTCTCTCTCTCTCTCTCTCTCTCCCCCCATCCCGCCCTTTTCCACTGAATGTTTTACGACGGTGCCGAGTGTTCGTCTTGTGGACGTGATTACAGGGAAGGGGGGGATGCTATTTCACGTGTGGCGGGGGTGGCGACGGGAATGGATGAAGGCAAGCCAGTATGAATAAAGTCCGTGTGTAAATATGTACATGTCTGTGTATGTATGTTTTACCAAAATGGCGTCCTAGCTACGTCTCTTCTTCGTTGTATATCAACTGACTGTTATATTTCTCTCTTGTGTCTCCCCTGATGATGATGTGATTATGACACGAAAGTGCACTTGGGAACTTATCGTGTTTCATTTTCCCCCGTGGACTCATAGGAATATACTTGATCACGCGAAAAATTTGTGATCCTTTCCTATATATATATATATATATATAAAATATATATATATATATATATAATATATATATATATATATATAAAATACCCTGGCCTGTGCCGAGTACACATATTATCGAATAACCCATATAGGGGTAGGATGAACAGTTAGGTTGACTGTGGACCGACGGCCCCACGCCAGGATTCGAACCCATGGGCTCGACCCTGGGCGGCGGGCCCCGTGAATGTGTTTTAGGATGTCTCATTCATATATATATATATATATATATATATACAATTTAGTGAGGCAATTTGCATATATTCAAATTAAGTGCCTGTGAATAACATTATTTTCGGAGGCGTGGGGGCTCACAAAGTGACTAACGACCCCCCGTTTTCTTTCGCAGGTAATACACGGGTTCTCATGTCCTCTGCTGCCTCACTCCTCCTCCTCCAGGTCGGTGGGCATATGAGGGAAGGAAGGGAGATGTGTGAGTGACACACACCCTCCTCCAGTGGCTGAATTTGTGATGCGAAGTGGAATTTAGATATTTTTTTGGTCATAACTGGTAGAACGCATCCCCGTCTGGTGTGTGTGTGTGTGTGTGTGGTGTGTGTGTGTGTGTGTGTGTGGTGTGTGTGTGTGTGTGTGTGTGTGTGTGTGTGTTGTGTGATCATATATGCTCTCATAAAAGTCTACGGTTCTGTAGCCAGACGTTTCACTTACACACACTCTCTCTCTCTCTCTCTCTCTCTCTCTCTCTCCTCTCTCTCTCTCTCTCTCTCCTCTCTCTCTCTCCCCCTGTGTGTGTGTGTATGTGTGTGTGTGTGAATGTGTCTTTTTGAGCAAGCGTGTGTGTGTGTGTGTGTGTCTGTACATGTGAGTATACGCAGGGAAGTATTGTGGTGGGAGTAGAAAGATGAATGTGGTAGAAATAGAAAGATTGATATGGTAGAAATAGAGAGATTGATATGGTAGAAGTAGAAAGATTAATATGGTAGAAAGTAGAAAGACGCGCGCGTGCGCAGTCGTCCTCTCATTGACCTTCGGTATGTGTTGTGTTGTGCAGCCTCATGGTAGATATGACTGGTGCTGATAGATAAATGATTGGTGTTGATAGATAATGACTGGTGTTGATAGATAATGACTGGTGCTGATAGATAAATGATTGGTGTTGGTAGATATGACTGGTGCTGATAGATAAATGACTGGTGTGGATAGATAATGACTGGTGTGGATAGATAATGACTGGTGTTGATAGATAATGACTGGTGTGGATAGATAATGACTGGTGTTGATAGATAATGGCTGGTGTGGATAGATAATGACTGGTGTTGATAGATAATGACTGGTGTTGATAGATAATGACTGGTGTTGATAGATACGACTGGCTGGTGCTGATAGATATGACTGTCTGGTGTTGATAGATAATGACTGGTGTTGATAGATAAATGACTGATAGATATGACTGACTGGTGTTGATAGATAAAATGACTGGTGCTGATAGATATGACTGTCTGGTGTTGATAGATAAATGACTGGTGCTGATAGATATGACTGGCTGGTGCTGATAGATATGACTGTCTGGTGTTGATAGATAATGACTGGTGTTGATAGATAAATGACTGATAGATATGACTGACTGGTGTTGATAGATAAAATGACTGGTGCTGATAGATATGACTGACTGGTGTTGATAGATAAATGACTGGTGCTGATAGATATGACCGACTGGTGCTGATAGACAGTGACTGGTGACGTTGGCTCGGGGGTAAAAGGCGTTTGTGCCTTCCGTTATCTCACACTTATCTGGATCATAAGGTTCACGTATGAATATTAATCGAGTGGGATTATGCACGCGCTGTTATTAATCCCCCAGACGAAGGGGGGGGGGGGGGGGGGGGGGGGAAGGGGGCCCAGTAAACACGCGTCTCCGGCGAAGCTTCGGGGCGCTGTTTACGAAGCTTTGGAACGCTGTTTACGAACCTTTGGAACTCAGCTCACTCAGCTTTGGAACGCTGGTTAGGGAGGTAAATGCAAGAGTTTTGGAAAGAGGGGCAAGTATGAAGTCTGTTGGGGATGAGAGAGCTTTAGAAGTGAGTCAGTTGTTGTTTGCTGATGATACAGCGCTGGTGGCTGATTCATGTGAGAAACTGCAGAAGCTGGTGACGGAGTTTGGTAAAGTGTGTGGAAGAAGAAAGTTAAGAGTAAATGTGAATAAGAGCAAGGTTATTAGGTACAGAAGGGTTGAGGGTCCCAAATCAATTGGGAGGTAAGTTTGAATGGAGAAAAACTGGAGGAAGTGAAGTGTTTTAGATATCTGGGAGTGGATCTGGCAGCGGATGGAACCATGGAAGCGGAAGTGGATCATAGGGGGGGGAGGGGGCGAAAATCCTGGGGCCTTGAAGAATGTGTGGAAGTCGAGAACATTATCTCGGAAAGCAAAAATGGGTATGTTTGAAGGAATAGTGGTTCCAACAATGTTGTATGGTTGCGAGGCGTGGGCTATGGATAGAGTTGTGCGCAGGAGGATGGATGTGCTGGAAATGAGATGTTTGAGGACAATATGTGGTGTGAGGTGTTTGATCGAGTAAGTAATGTAAGGGGTAAGAGAGATGTGTGGTAGTAAAAAGAGTGTGGTTGAGAGAGCAGAAGAGGGTGTTTTGAAATGGTTTGGTCACATGGAGAGAATGAGTGAGGAAAGATTGACCAAGAGGATATATGTGTCAGAGGTGGAGGGAACGAGAAGTGGCAGACCTAATTGGAGTTGGAAAGATGGAGTGAAAAAGATTTTAAGCGATCGGAGCTTGAACATTTAGGAAGGTGAGAGGCGTGCAAGGAATAGAGTGAATTGGAACGGTGTTCTATACTGGGGTCGACGTACTGTCAGTGGATTGAACCAGGGCATGTGAAGCGTCTGGGGTAAACCATGGAAAGTTCTGTGGGGCCTGGATGTGGAAAGAGAGCTGTGGTTTCGGTGCATTACACATGACAACTAGAGACTGAGTGTGAACGAATGGAGCCTTTGTTGTCTTTTCCTAGCGCTACCTCGCACACACGAGGGGGGAAGGGGATGTTATTCCATGTGTGGCGAGGTGGCGACGGGAATGAATAAAGGCAGACAGTATGAATTATGTACATGTGTATATATGTATAGTCTGTGTGTGTATATATATATGTGTACATTGAGATGTATAGGTATGTATATTTGCGTGTGTGGACGTGTATGTATATACATGTGTATGGGGGTGGGTTGGGCCATTCTTTCGTCTGTTTCCTTGCGCTACCTCCTTAACGCGGGAGACAGCGACAAAGCAATATACAATATATATATATATATAATATGTGTGTGTTTGTGTGTGTGTGGTGTGTCGTTCGCGCCAGGCTGAAGCCTTATTTACTTTTCGAAAGCAAAACGAACCGAAGCGTTTTCCATTTGTCCTCAATAGAAAACGATGTCAGCAAGGGAAAAAAAAAAAAAGAGAAATATAGGAGACGGGGTGAAGGAGGACCACGATGTGAGAGGGAGAGTTGTGGATGGGGAAGGGGGAAGTTGTTAAGGGGATGGAGGGGGGGGGTGTGGTGTGTGGAGGGGTAGGTGTTGTGAGGGGATGGAGGGGGGAGAGGGGGTGGTGTGAGGGGATGGAGGGGGGAGGGTAGGTGTTGTGAGGGGATGGAAGGGAGAGGGGGGTGTTGTGAGGGGATGGAATGGGGGGAGGGGGGTGTTGTGAGGGGATGGAGGAGGGGGGAGGGGGTGTTGTGAGGGGATGGAGGGGAGAGGGGGTGGTGTGAGGGATGGAGGGGGGGGTGGTGTTGTGACGGGATGGAGGGGGAGAGGGGGTGTGTGTGGTGGATGAGGGGATGGTGGAGGGGGGGAGGGGGGTGGTTAAAGGAGGGGATGGAGGATGAGGGGAGGGGGGTTTTGAGGTGGGGGGGGTTTAGGTGGGGTTCGGACAGGCGAACGATGCGTTGAGGGAGATGGTGGTTTTCGTGAGGAAATGGGGGGGGGGGTTGTGTGGGGGATGTTGGAAGGGGGGAAAGGGGAAAAGGGGAAGGGGATGATGGGAAGGGAGAGAGAGGAAGATGTGACTGTACGATTTCTGTCCCATAGTTGTGTGTGTGTGGTGTGTGTGCTGAGTTTGGGGGGTGGTGGAGGGAGGGGGGTGGTGTGGGGGGGGAGGGGCTGACGTCCTGTCTCCGTCTAGGTCGCCTTCGACGCCAGCAGGAGGGGGGGGCGGCCCCCCCACGGAGGGGACACCCCCCCCTCCTTTTACGTTGTAACTTCTGGGGACGTCGCACCGAAGGATGAAGGGGGGTGGGGGGGGGTTAGGGGTGGGGGAGTGGAGGGAGGGGGGAGGGGGGCCGACCTCCTCCTCCTCCCGGGCCCCCCTCCCCCCCCACACACACACACACACACACACACACACACACACACCACACACACACACACAACACACAATCCTCCCCCCCCCCTTCCCCCACCACACCACACACACACACACACCACAATCCCCCCCCCTTCCCCCACCAACCAAAAAAACACACACCACCCATAACACAAGGAGACCCCCCCCCCCCCCCCCCCCCCCCCCCCCCCCCCCCCCCCCCCCCCCCCCCCCCCCCCCCCCCCCCCCCCCCCCCCCCCCCCCCCCCCCCCCCCCCCCCCCCCCCCCCCCCCCCCCCCCCCCCCCCCCCCCCCCCCCCCCCCCCCCCCCCCCCCCCCCCCCCCCCCCCCCCCCCCCCCCCCCCCCCCCCCCCCCCCCCCCCCCCCCCCCCCCCCCCCCCCCCCCCCCCCCCCCCCCCCCCCCCCCCCCCCCCCCCCCCCCCCCCCCCCCCCCCCCCCCCCCCCCCCCCCCCCCCCCCCCCCCCCCCCCCCCCCCCCCCCCCCCCCCCCCCCCCCCCCCCCCCCCCCCCCCCCCCCCCCCCCCCCCCCAAAAAAAAAAAAAAAAAAAAAAAAAAAAAAAAAAAAAAAAAAAAAAAAAAAAAAAAAAAAAAAAAAAAAAAAAAAAAAAAAAAAAAAAAAAAAAAAAAAAAAAAAAAAAAAAAAAAAAAAAAAAAAAAAAAAAAAAAAAAAAAAAAAAAAAAAAAAAAAAAAAAAAAAAAAAAAAAAAAAAAAAAAAAAAAAAAAAAAAAAAAAAAAAAAAAAAAAAAAAAAAAAAAAAAAAAAAAAAAAAAAAAAAAAAAAAGAGAGGGCGTGACA
>NC_092240.1:50224994-50227494 GCF_036320965.1 Panulirus ornatus | reverse complement strand
GTCATGACATCAAAATAGAATGCTATACAGTGGATGGTTGGCAAGTGTTTTCTCCTGTGGGCTATGCAGTCGCCACAAGCCTTAAATCAATGAGATCTAAGGTCCACGTCATCATCTTTTCCACTGAGAATAGGAGTTGAGTGAGTTGGATACAAGAAAAGATGTCTCTTCGGGGTGTTGTGAAGTGAAGGGTTTTTATTAATTGAATATGAAGGCTTGGAGATTATTTTTTTTTTCTTGTGTGAACGATTTTAAGATACCGTTGTGTCTTTTTTGTTTAAGATACACATATCTTTCGTTGTGAATAAGTAAGGGTATACCAGTCGTGTATTTTTACATTGTGTGTGTGTGTGTGTCATTTTATGTAATTGTGACGAATGCATTGATTTATGATGGACTTTTTTTCTCTTCTGCTACAGGATGAGACGCCTGATGTGTTATACCGTGTAGTGTACCCTCCACGCACCTGCGGTACACCCCCAAGGTACGTGACGTGGTGATGTTAGTGGGGGCTATGTGGTGTTGATGGTGTAAGTAGGGGCTGTGTAGTGGTGTTAGTGGGTTGTGTGGGGGCTGTGTAAGTGGGCTGTGTGGTGGTTGTGTAAGTGGGCTGTGTAGTGGTGTTAGTGGGTTGTGTGATGGTGGTGGTGTAAGTGGGCTGTGTAGTGGTGTTAGTGGGTTGTGTGATGGTGGTGGTGTAAGTGGGCTCTGCGGTGGTGGTGGTGTTAATGGGCTTGAGAGGAGCTGTGGTTTCGGCACATTACACATGACAGCGAGAGACTTGAGTGTGAGGGGCCGTGGCCTTTCTTTATCTGTTTCCTGGCGCTACCTTGCTGACGCAGGGGGTGGAGATGCTTGTATTCCTGTTGCGCGGGGTGGCGACGGAAATGGATGAGTGCAAGCAAATATGAAATATATATAAACATAGTGAAGATTTGAGAAATATTTAATAGAAAACACAGAATAAGAAAGATATAAGGGATCAGACCCCTCAGTGTACGACGACGTAGACCTGTTTCAGACCACAAGTGACCTTAGCGGCCTTTGGATTATCCTTCTGCGTCTGACGGAGGGAACCGTCTTTTAGCAGAGCCTGGAACTCCTGTGCCTGGATGGTAGGTAGACTTTTGCGAGGAGGGGAGTTTCCGTGGAGGCGTCGGTGGCTGGGCGACTCGACCTCGCAGGTGGTTTTACTAAGCCAGAACTGCTGGTCGACGACGGGACAGACCACCTTCGTCAGGGCCACAGCGGTCTCCGCCGGCGGCGCCTTCGTCACCTGCCAGCCGTAGTCCTCAACCAACTCCATCAACTGAGATTCGGTGATGGGCTCGCTGATGCCACGTCGGTCATCCCTTAGGATACAGCCCTTGACCCCTTCGTAAGGATCCCGATCGGGTTTCGAAAGGGCGGTGTCGAGAAGGTCCTTGAGCTCCTGCCGAAGGGCTTGGAACTCCTTCTCGTTGTCCTGTGCGTCCTTTTCAATCTCTTCCAGTGCCTGGCGTATCTGCAAGTTCTGCCGACGGAGAGATTGTATGACTTCCCTTCCCGCGTCGGAGCCTGTGGTGGTGGTGGTAACAGGCTCTGTGGTGGTGGTAACAGGCTCTGTGGTGGTGGTAACAGGCTCTGTGGTGGTGGTAACAGGCTCTGTGGTGGTGGTAACAGGCTCTGTGGTTGTGGTAACAGGCTCTGTGGTGGTGGGCTCCGTGGTGGTGGTGGTAGTTCCCTCGGGCCCTGTGGTGGTGGTAGGCTCCCGTTGCTCGGCTGCTGTCACCCGGTTCATCCACTCCCGAAGGGCGTCGGAGACCTTAGATTTCCGAGCCATGAGGCCGTCGTGGAAGTCCTTGTATGGCACGGCCCCTGGGATGTCGTCGCCAAGGTAGTGGTCCGAGCACTCGTAAAGCCGATTGATAGAGGCGATGTCCCCGCTGGAGAGCCCTTCCCTCTGTCCCAAAGTTCCGACGTAAGGCCGCGTGAGTGACGCGTGTGGACCTTTGCCATTGGTGAAGGCGTGGGTTGGGAAGTGCGTCACACTCCCGTAGTCGTAAGGGAGGCCCAGTGTTGTGGAGGCGAACCTGTTGTGCAACTTGCGGAAGTTGGGTTTGGCCGAAGAGACGAGGTTCTCATGGTTCATGGTCACGTGTTGGTCCCTGTCAGACCTCATCTGCTGGTGGTGCAAGCCCAGCACGTGCATGAAGAGATGGGCCACCGTGCCCTCCTTCTTGAGGCAGAGCGGGTGTAGCGTGGCCATCTGGTAGCCCCTGGGGTCGTTCCGGTACCCGATGGGGGAGGCGCAGGACATGACGAAGTCGTTGAGCCTCACGTGGTACTTGGAGGGGTCGCTGGAGTTGACGAACTTGACGCAGGTCTGTCGGTTGATGTCGTCCATGACCCGGTACA
This sequence comes from Panulirus ornatus, assembly GCF_036320965.1. NCBI lineage: Eukaryota > Metazoa > Arthropoda > Malacostraca > Decapoda > Palinuridae > Panulirus > Panulirus ornatus. The sequence continues at coordinate 50,225,097 of NC_092240.1, read as the reverse complement.
CGACGGTCCGGTTGGCGTCGGCCGGGTAGTCCTTGCTGAAGGCGACCCGGACTATGTTTCTGGGCCACCTCCGCTCACTCATGTGTCTCCGCATCTCCTTACG
>NC_092240.1:50217494-50219994 GCF_036320965.1 Panulirus ornatus | reverse complement strand
GCACCGCTTGTCCGTGCCAATAACACACCTCCGTTACAGTTTTGCCAGTGTGGCCCACATGAATGTATATGTATATAACGCTACCTCGCTAACGCGGGAAATGGCGAATAATTTAAAAGTTTAAAAGAAATATATATATATATATATATATATATATATATATATTATAATATTATATATATATATATATATATAATATATATATATATATTATTCCTATGAGTCCACGGGGAAAATGAAACACGAAAAGTTCCCAAGTGCACTTTCGTGTCATAATCACATCATCAGGGGAGACACAAGAGAGAAATATAACAGTCAGTTGATATGCATCGAAGAGACGAAGCTATATATATATATATTGACATGCCTTACCTTTGAGGGTGTAAACACTCCCCATTATTGGTTGCTTTGGCCTTCTATTTATTAAGATCTTACTAATAGTGGTGATGGTGTTGTGTTGGAAAGCAACATTATAAAGACTAGGTTTTTCCCCTTTGTTTTTCCTTAGAACATGTCTTAGGTTAGCTAAGTTGGGAGGCTAGGACATCATTGAACATTTAGATTGAGCCTTATGTGTCACATCTTAGTTACAAGAATAGCTTTCTAGTTAGCTTTGTTCACCAACCAATTAGGATAATATAACTGCTTAAAGAAACTACGTCTTATATGCCTATATTCGTCTACCAGGACTGTAGGATCACAGATCCGTAGTGCTTTTATAAAGACAGAAAACGCAGAAGGACAGACATATTTTTTTTAACACAGTGTAGGCTTTATTTATTTGCTGAAATCTCGTAATGGCATCCACCCCACTGTGAAATTCAAGGTGGCTTAAGAGGAAGAAGAACGAACTCCTCTTTTCTAGTGTTGATAGATAGCGAATTCGATTATTTTTCTCCTTTAGAAAATAATCTGTAGGAAGGCCAGTAATTGTGAGAGTCTGTGCCACACTGCCAAGAAGTCGAGGAAACAGAAGGAAGGGAGGGAGGGCTTCATCCCAAGTGGTTGTCTGTGCCACACTGCCAAGAAGTCGAGGAAACAGAAGAGGGCTTCCTTCCTCCCAAGTGGTAGTCTGTGCCACACTGCCAAGAAGGGGAAGGCATCCTCCCAAGTGGTAGTCTGTGCCACACTGCCAAGAAGTCAAGGAAACAGAAGGGGGCTTCCTTCCTCCCAAGTGGTAGTCTGTGCCACACTGCCAAGAAGTCGAGGAAACAGAAGGGGGCTTCCTTCTCGTAAGTGGTTGTCTGTGCCACACTGCCAAGAAGGGGAAGGCTTCCTTCCTCCCAAGTGGTAATCTATGCCACACTGCCAAGAAGTCGAGGAAACAGAAGGGGGCTTCCTTCCTCCCAAGTGGTTGTCTGTGCCACACGCCTCAATACAGGACGAGTGGAAGGTCGCCCCCCCCGCCATCTTTCTCTCGCCTCCCTCCCTCCCTTGCGAAAGAGCAGTGATGGTCAGCCCTCATTAAACAAGGTAGGCACTGCCTTCGTGTCCCTCCCTCCGTCTTCCCTTACACACACACACACACCACACACACACACACACACACACACACAGAGCCAGCGGTCGAGGTGAGGGCGCACAGCTGAGCCCGAGACCTGAATTTCATGTTGGGTTGGTGTGTCATTATTCGTAGCTCCGCTGCTCTCCCTGAAGTGGGGTGTGGGTTGGGGTGTGTGGAGTGGGATGCGTCAGGTACTAAAAGCGAAGTCAAGACGTGGAGACGAGAGAGAGAGAGAGAGAGAGAGAGAGAGAGAGAGAGAGAGAGAAGAGAGAGAGAGAGAGAGAGTTCCGTGAGTGGCACACTCTCTGGTTCACTGGAGGTCCGTGAGTGGCACACTCTGGTCCACTGGAGGTCCGTGAGTGGCACACTGTGGTCCACTGGAGGTCCGTGAGTGGCGCTCTCTCGTCCACTGGATGTCCGTGAGTGGCGCTCTCTCGTCCACTGGAGGTCCGTGAGTGGCGCTCTCTCGTCCACTGGAGGTCCGTGAGTGGCGCTCTCTGGTCCACTGGAGGTCCGTGAGTGGCACACTCTCTGGTCCACTGGAAGTCCGTGAGTGGCACACTCTCTGGTCCACTGGAAGTCCGTGAGTGGCACACTCTGGTCCGCTGGAGGTCCGTGAGTGGCGCTCTCTCGTCCACTGGAGGTCCGTGAGTGGCGCTGTCTCGTCCACTGGAGGTCCGTGAGTGGCACACTCTCTGGTCCACTGGAAGTCCGTGAGTGGCACACTCTGGTCCACTGGAGGTCCGTGAGTGGCACACTCTGGTCCACTGGAGGTCCGTGAGTGACACTCTCTGGTCCACTGGAGGTCCGTGAGTGGCACACTCTCTGACCCACCTCCTATGGGCTGTCCCGGGACCCACGCCTTCCCGTCATACCACGCCTTCTTCCCCCCCCCCCCCCCCCATGCGAGTGACCGCGCCCTCTGTCTCCAAGTTCCGGTATTCCCATTGTGGCCCCCCAAGTTAAAGCGAGACAATCGCAGGGTATCGGTTCGAT
>NC_092240.1:50177494-50209994 GCF_036320965.1 Panulirus ornatus | reverse complement strand
GTGTTGTGATATATAATTTGTGGTTGTTATTTAAAAGTTGTGGTGGTGTTTACGTGGCTAATTGTTGCATTATTATTATTTATTTTTTATCATAATTGCTGTTATGTTGTGCTAAATGTTGTGTTTATATATATAATATATATATATATATATATATATATATATATATATATATATATATATATATATATTATATATATATATATGGAAATATATATATATATGAAAATATATATATATATATATATATATAATATATATATATATATATATATATATATATATATATATTATATATATATATATATACTTATATATATATATAACTGTATATATATATATATATATATATAATATATATATATATATATATATATATTATATATGAAAATAAGTTAGTTGGTTTCTGATATTCTGATGGAAGAGAAGAATATTGTGATTGACGTGAATATTAACGATATACCATGATATAAAAATAAAGACGATGATAAAAGGAAAATGATTTAGTGAAGTGAAGATGAATATCTATGGAAATGGAACATATATAAAGAGGAATGGGTAATATTGCGCTACGAAACGTAGGGAATATTCGCCACGGAGGCGTTGCGTCCACGTAGCAATATCCGATCACTCCTCCCTCCTCCCCCCCCCCCCCCCCCCACGGCAGCGAGTTAAGAAGTGGATGGTGAATATCCACACGAATATTCGAAGTGGCGAGCTATGAAGTGGATGGTGGGTATCCACACGAATATTCGAAGTGCCGAGGTATGAAGTGGATGGTGGATATCCACACGAATATTCGAAGTGCCGAGTTATGAAGTGGATGGTGAGTATCCACACGAATATTCGAAGTGCCGAGTTATGAAGTGGATGGTGGATATCCACACGAATATTCGAAGTGCCGAGGTATGAAGTGGATGGTGCGTATCCACACGAATATTCGAAGTGCCGAGTTATGAAGTGGATGGTGAGTATCCACACGAATATTCGAAGTGCCGAGTTATGAAGTGGATGGTGGGTATCCACACGAATATTCGAAGTGCCGAGTTATGAAGTGGATGGTGGGTATCCACACGAATATTCGAAGTGCCGAGTTATGAAGTGGATGGTGGGTATCCACACGAATATTCGAAGTGCCGAGTTATGAAGTGGATGGTGGGTATCCACACGAATATTCGAAGTGCAGAGTTATGAAGTGGATGGTGGGTATCCACACGAATATTCGAAGTGCCGAGTTATGAAGTGGATGGTGGATATCCACACGAATATTCGAAGTGCAGAGTTATCAAGTGGATGGTGGGTATCCACACGAATATTCGAAGTGCCGAGTTGTGAAGTGGATAGTGGATATCCACACGAATATTCGAAGTGCCGAGTTGTGAAGTGGATGGTGAGTATCCACACGAATATTCGAAGTGCCGAGTTATGAAGTGGATGGTGGCTATCCACACGAATATTCGAAGTGCCGAGTTATGAAGTGGATGGTGAGTATCCACACGAATATTCGAAGTGCCGAGTTGTGAAGTGGATAGTGGCTATCCACACGAATATTCGAAGTGCCGAGTTGTGAAGTGGATAGTGGATATCCACACGAATATTCGAAGTGCCGAGTTGTGAAGTGGATGGAGGGTATCCACACGAATATTCGAAGTGCCGAGTTATGAAGTGGATAGTGGATATCCACACGAATATTCGTCACTGAACGCAACTGTTACTGTCATCTTGACATATATGTGGACGTGGAATGGTGTGTCACCTTCGCTATAATATTCCCCTTCGCTATAACCTGCCCCTTCGCTATAACATGCCCCCTTCGCTATAATATTCCCCTTCACTATAACATACCCCTTTGCTATAACTTACCCCTTCGCTATAACATACTCCTTCACTATAACATGCCCCCTTTGCTATAACTTACCCCTTCGCTATAATATGCCCCTTCGCTATAACATGCCCCTTCGCTATAACATGCCCCCTTCGCTATAACATGCCCCTTCGCTATAACATGCCCCTTCGCTATAACATGCCCCTTCGCTATAATATGCCCCTTCGCTATAACTTACCCCTTCGCTATAACATACCCCTTCACTATAACATGCCCCTTCGCTATAACTTACCCCTTCGCTATAACATACCCCTTCACTATAACATGCCCCTTCGCTATAACTTACCCCTTCGCTATAACATACCCGTTCGCTATAAAAAAACCAATATATATATATATATATATATATATATATATATTATAATTAATATATATATATATATATATATATAGATAGATAGATAGATAGATAGATATGACAGTGGTATAGTGTTTCAACGAGAAAATATATTGACGCAATCACGGAGGAAAAGATATATGTAAATCATACGTTTTCAAACCATTTCCACTTTCGCTTTGGCCATCATATCATTGTCGCGTTTCCAGATGAGCGAGTGGAACCATAGGGAAAATAGAGCGATAGATAGCCTCTGTGATAGACATCTCCCTTGCCTTGTAAGGGGGTGTTGCCTGTGTGATTCCAATAACTCGCTGACAATTGTAAATTTAATTCTCTTTCCCCCGGCCCCCCCATGTACATAATTCATACTTGCTGCCTTTATTCATTCCCGTCGCTACCCCGCCACACATGAAATGACAATCCCCTCCCCCTCATGCGCGCGAGGTACCGCTAGGAAAAGACAACAAAGGCCCCATTCGTTCACACTCAGTCTCTAGCTGTCATGTATAATGCACCGAAACCACAGCTCCCTTTCCACATCCAGGCCCCACACAACTTTCCATGGTTTACCCCAAACGCTTCACATGCCTGGTTCAATCCATTGATATCACGTCGACCCCGGTGTACCACATCGTTCCAATTCACTCTACTCCTTGCACGCCTTTCACCCTCCTGCATGTTCAGGCCCCGATCGCTCAAAATCTTTTTCACTCCATCTTTCCCCTCCAATTTGGTGAAGAGAGCGGGGAGAGTAATTGAGCTTGGAAAGGAGACTTGTGTGAGGAAGTACCTAGAGAGATTGAGTGCAGAATGGAAAAAAAGGTGAGAACAATGACGTAAAGGGAGTGGGGGAGGAATGGGATGTATTTAGCGAAGCAGTGATGGCTTGCGCCAAAGATGCTTGTGGCATGAGAAAGGTGGGAGGTGGGCAGATTTGAAAGGGTAGTGAGTTGTGGGATGAAGAAGTAAGATTGTTGGTGAAGGAGAAGAGAGAAGCGCTTGAATGATTTTTGCTGGGAAGTAGTGCAAATGAGTGGGAGATGTATGAAAGAAAGAGGAAGGAGGTCAAGAGAAAGGTGTAAGAGGTGGAAAAGAGGGCAAAGGAGAGTTGGGGTGAGAGAGTATCATTAAATTTTAGGGAGAATAAAACGGTGTTTTAGAAGGAGGTAAATAGAGTGCGTAAGACAAGAGAACAAATGGGAACATCGGTGAAGGGGGCTAATGGTGAGTTAATAACAAGCAATGGTGAAGTAAGAAGATGGAGTATTTTGAGGGTTTGTTGAATGTGTTTTATGATAGAGTGGCAGATATAGGGTGTCTTGGTTGAGGTGGTGTGCGAAGTAAGAGGGTCAGGGAGAATGATTTGGTAAACAGAGAAGAGGTAGTGAAAGCTTTGTGGAAAATGAAAGGCGGCAAGGTAATTACCGTGGAATTTATTCAAAAAAGGGGTGACTTTGTTGTTGACTGATTGGTAAGGATATTCTGTGTGTATGTGGTTCATAGTGAAGTGACTGAGGATTGGCGGAATGCATGCATTGTGCCATTGTATAAAGGCACAGGGGATAAAGGTGAGTGTTCAAATTACAGAGGTATAAGTTTGTTGAGTATTCCTGGTAAATTATATGGGAGGGTATTGATTGAGAGGGGTGAAGGCATGTACAGAGCATCAGATTGGGGAAGAGCAGTGTGGTTTCAGAAGTGGTAGAGGATGTGTGGATCAGGTGTTTGCTTTGAAGAATGTATGTGAGAAATACTTAGAAAAGCAAATGGATTTGTATGTAGCATTTATGGATCTGGAGAAGGCATATGATAGAGTTGAAAGAGATGCTCCTTGGAAGGTATTAAGAATATATGGTGTGGGAGACAAGTTGTTAGAAGCAGTGAAAAGTTTTTATCAAGGATGTAAGGCATGTGTACGTGTAGGAAGAGAGGAAAGTGATTGGTTCTCAGTGAATGTCGGTTTGCGGCAGGGGTGTGTGATGTCTCCATGGCTGTTTGATTTGTTTATGGATGGGGTTGTTAGGGAGGTGAATGCAATAGTTTTGGAGAGAAGGGCAAGTATGCAGTCTGTTGTGGATAAGAGGGCTTAGGAAGTGAGTCAGTTGTTGTTCGCTGATGATACATCGCTGGTGGCTGATTCGGGTGAGAAACTACAGAAGCTGGTGACTGAGTTTGGTAAAGTGTGTGAAAGACGAAAGTTGAGAGTAAATGTGAATAAGAGCAAGATTATTAGGTACAGTAGGGTTGAGGGTCAAGTCAGTTGGGAGGTACATTTGAATGGAGAAAAACTGGAGAAAGTAAAGTGTTTTAGATATATGGGAGTGGATCTGGCAGCGGATGGAACCATGGAAGCGGAAGTGAGTCAGGGTGGGGGAGGGAAAGAAGGTTCTGGGAGTGTTTAAGAATGTGTGGAAGGCGAGAACGTTATCTCGAAGAGCAAAAATGGGTATGTTTGAAGGAATAGTGGTTCCAACAATGTTATATGGTTGCGAGGCGTGGGCCATAGATGGGGTTGTGTGGAGGAGGGTGGATGCGTTGGAAATGAAATGTTTGAGGACAATATGTGAGGTAGTTTGATCGAGTAAGTAATGAAAGGGTAAGAGAGATGTATGGTAATAAAAAAGAGTGTGGTTGACAGAACAGAAGAGGGTGTATTGAAATGGTTTGGTCACATGGGAGAGAATGAGTGAGGAAAGATTGACAAAGAGGATATATGTGTCAGAGGTGGAGGGAATGATGAGAAGTGGGAAACCAAATTGGAGGTGGAAGGATGGAGTGAAAAAGATTTTGGGCGATCGGGCCCTGAACATGCAGGAGGGTGAAAGGCGAGTAAGGAATAGAGTGAAATGGATCGATGTGGTATACCGGGGTCGACGTGCTGTCAATGGATTGAACCAGGGCATGTGAAGCGTCTAGAGTAACCACGGAAGGTTTTGTAGGGCCTGGATGTGGAAAGGGAGCTGTGGTTTCGGTGCATTACACATGACAGTTAGAGACTGAGTGTGAACGAATGTGGCCTTTGTTGTCTTTTCCTAGCGCTACCTCGCGCGCACGTGGGGGGACGGGGGTTACCATTTCATGTGTGGCGGGGTGACGACGGAAATGGATGAAGGCAGCAAGTATGGATATGTACATGTGTATTTATGTATATGTCTATGTATGTATACGTTGAAATATATAGGTATGTATATGTACGTGTGTAGACGTGTATATATATACATGTGTGTGTGTGGGTGGGTTTGGCCATTCTTTCATGTTTCCTTGCGCTACCTCGCTAACGCGGGAGACAGCGACAAAGTATAATATATTATATATATATATATATATATATATATATATTATATATATATATATATATATATATATATTCGTATGAGTCCACGGGAAAAATGAAACACGAAAAGTTCCCTAGTGCACTTTCGTGTAATATCATATCATCAGGGGAGACACAAGAGAGAAATATAGATAGAAGATAGATAGATAGATAGATAGATAGATGATCATGACTGACATGCAAACATTCCCCTTATATACCAATGCTCCACGTTGATGTACCTGATATATATAGAGAGAAAGAGAGAGAGAAAGAGAGAAATAACTTCATTGCTTAATATCACGAAAGTTTTTTGAGTGTCTAATTATGGCCATAGGGGTCGAAGTTTCACCTGTTATATGAGGGAGAAGTTTTCTCACAAGAGAGACCCGGCCCATCGCCATGTCCCCACCCCCCTCCAGCAGGAGGAGGAAGGAGGAGGAAGGAGGAAGGAGGAAGGAGGAGGCGAGATCAATGATGGCGTCCACAGAAAACCAGGAAGTCGAGCCTCTGGACGGCAGACTGAAGTAAACCTTACTTCATCACTTTAGGCGAGTCTGGAGGTGATGATGATATTGCTCCTCTGTCCTAATGCAGTGGCTCAGGCCTTCTGTACTCTCCCGATGTCATAGATTGAGGCAGAGGTAATGATGAGGGGGTGTGTCCTTCATTATCTCCCCTCCCTACCACTTCTCCTCCTCCTCCGTTTAGTTAATTATGTACGGGGAACGTGTATATATATATATGTGTGTCATTAACGGTAAATTATATTTCATATTGTTTATTCAAGAGCGTCTCATACCCGGGTTTTTTTTTTCTAGGGGTTTGAGGTAGATGGTTCGCTTTGAAATTACATGACACGTACTGTGTCCTCTGTCTTCGGTCGATATCTAAAATGATCGTTGGCTGGTCCTTCCCCATGAACGATGTTTGACGTATGAACACCACAGTGGACGGTGGGGCTACAGCGAATTAACGAATAAAAGACGCCATTCGTTTTACTACGCAGTTTAGCGAAGTATTTCCCCTCCCTCTCTCTCCCTCCCACTTTTCTCTCCCTCTGGATTTTCAAATTTCGAATTCGTTTTTTAAGTCTCCTATGGCGTTTATCCGGGGCCTGTATATATCTCGAACCTCCCACGTAACAAGGTGATTAGACCACGCAGACGACTCGTAGAGAGAGGGATGGATAAGATCGGTTTCGCGAGATAAAAGAGAAAAATATTGGCACAAATATTGTTTTGTTTTGGGTCCTGGTGAGCGATGGCGGTGTGTGGCAACGAGCGCGCGCTGGCTGGCGAGGGAGGAGACTCACGCCGCTCCTCCTCCTCTCCTCCTCTCCTCTTCCTCTCCCTCAACCAGCCAACCCGTCAGTGTGTAGTGTAGTGCCAGGTCGGGTGGTGCTGCTGCTGCGCGTCGCTGCTGCTTCTGGCGCGACCACATCAACCTCTCATCCTCCCTCCCTCTCTCTCTCTCTCTCTCTCTCCCACCCCACCATAAATTTTTTTTTTGCTGCAATGTCTTGATCTGGAAGCTTCGTAGATCCACCCTTGCGTTGACCAAGAAGGAAGGCAGGCAGGCTCGTAACACACACACACACACACGCACACGCACACACACAGATCCTCCTCTCTCTCCCCCCTTTCCTTCCCCAACCCACCCCCCTCCTTTTTCCACCCACCGCCCAAACCTCCCAACCTCCTCTCCTCTTCTTCTCACCCACCAAGCCCAACCCACCCACAACCCACCCACAGACTCCCCGAGGAAGGAGATTGGAGTCTATAGCGAAGGGAAGCAATCGCCCCACCCCACCCAACCCAACCCACCCTTCGAAAGCATCGCCCACCCAGCCCAGCCCACCCTCCCTGCCTCTCTCTCTCTCTCATACGTGTGGCCAAAAGGAATATTCATTAGTTCTATACAAGATAAGTTGGTGGACAGCGCGACGAGCACAGAGAGAGAGAGAAAGAAAGAGAAAAGGGGGGGAAAGAAAGAGGAGGAGGAGGAGGAAGAGGAGGAAGAAGAAGTCCTTTCTCCCGAGGAGTTTTGGTGAAAAAAAAGGGGTGAAGGAGGCGAGGAAACGGGGAAGAAGACGAGCCCAAAAAAAAAAAGAGAAAGAAAATATGAGCGACTTGGCGCCACCGTGTTAAGACCCGTGTGTCTTGTGGGGGGTGGGATTGTGTACGTCCTGGTGGAAGACAGGATGCTCCTACTACAGCAGGATCACCAGCAGGAGCAGCAGGAGGAGTAGGAAGAAGAAGCAGAGGAGGAAGGGAGACACGTCAACCATCGCTCGACAACAGCTGCTTTCCCACACACACACACCAATCATCCACAAACTTCAGGTAAGACGCCATTAACCATTTGTTTATTAACATCATTTTTAACCCCCTCCACTTGTTCTCTCCTCTTTTATCTTTGCCCACACCTTCCAAACAGGTTGTAGATGTTGTAGATAAGAAGATACAAGGTTTAGTTTGGCCTTAACAACCTCTCGGGGGTTGTTGAAGTAAAGACGTGGTTGTGAGGGACGGAGGGAGGAAGGGAGTTTTGCCTCTCCCCTTCTCCCAAACAGGTGGTAGGTGTTGTAGATAAGAAGGTACCACGTTAGTTTCCCTGAGTCTTAACAACCTCTCGGGGGTTGTTGAGCTAACGACGTGGTTGTGAGTGAGGGAGGGAGGGAGGGAGTTATGTATAGACACCTTCAGGTGGGAGGTTGTGGGAAATACGCACCTGTTGTGTGGTTGTGGGTGGGGATGCCGGCCTACGCCCTTCTTCCGCCTTCGGGGAAGGGGTTGTTGAGGAAGGGGGAAAGTGGGGGGGTGAGGGGTTAAGGGGGTGTCTGTGTGTGTGTGGGGGGGGGGTTGGGTGGTTTTAAAGACGACCACAGCTATTATATAGATCGCACGAATTGCTGGAGAGAAGGGTCGTTAGCTCCGAACTTACAACAATTGGGTTGTTTACGTGTGTGTGTGTGTGTGTGTGTGTGTGTGTGTGTGTGTGTGGGTGTGGGAAGGAGGAAGAGTGAGAGAGAGAGAGAGAGAGAGAGAGAGAGAGAGAGAGAGAGAGAGAGAGAGAGAGAGAGAGAGAGAGAGGAGGGGGTGAAGAACAAGTCTTTGTTTACTTAACGATGGTTCACATTGTTGGGTTAGTGGCGAATAACGGGAGTCCATTTTGACACACACACACACACACCACACACACACACACACACACACACACACACACTAGCATTATTTCCTGGACTCATATTAATGATATATATTAGGGGTCGTTGGTGGGCGTTTTTTTAATAATATTTTTGTTGTATTTTAACGTCGTATCATGCCATAGAGAAACGCTCTTTCATATATATATAATATATATATATATATATATATATATATATATATATATATATATATATATATCCCTGGGGATAGGGGAGAAAGAATACTTGCCACGTATTCCCTGCGTGTCGTAGAAGGCGACTAAAAGGGGGAGGGAGCTGAGAGGGGCTGGAAATCCTCGCCTCTCGGTTTTTTCTCAATTTTCCAAAAAAAAGGAACAGAGAAGGGGGCCAGGTGAGGATATTCCCTCAGAGGCCCAGTCCTCTGTTCTTAACGCTACCTTGCTGACGCGGGAAATGGCGTATAGTTTGAAAGAAAGAAAAGATATATATATATATATATATATTTCTTGATTAAATCAATTAGAAAATGGGCGAGGGGGAGGAGGAGCAGGAGTAGACATTCTTAGGTTTTCTTGATCGTGTTGGCCATATCCCCCTCAGTCCACACTCGCTTGTTCTTACCCTGGATTAGCGCGGACCCATCTCTCTCTGTCTCTCTCCCCTTCCCTCCACTCCACCTCCAACTGTCCATTTATTACATAAACGATGATAAACGCTTTATTTAACCAGCCGTAATTGACTCAGCCTTGGCTGGCCCTTAGCGTGATACAACCAACAGGTTGTTAGCGTAATGGTTACGACGTGTATACACGGGTCGGTCGCCCAGGGTCGAGGGGCGTGGGTTCGAGTCCACAGTCAACACCAGCTGTTCGTCATCCCATAGGGGTTTGGTCGATACAATGGTTACGTGGCTCAGGCCGAGGGAGGGGGTCATTTCATGTGTGGCGGGGTGGCGACGGGAATGAATGAGGGCAGACAGTATGAATTATGTACATGTGTATATATATGTATATGTCTGGGTGTGTGTATATACATATGTATACGTTGAGATGTATAGGTATGTATATGTTATGTGTGTGGACGTGTATGTATATACATGTATATGTGGGTGGGTTGGGCCATTCTTTCGTCTGTTTGGTTGCGCTACCTCGCTAACGCGAGAGATAGCGAGAAAGTATGAAATATACATATATATATATACATATATATATATATATATATATATATATATATAATATATACATATATATATATACATATATATATATATATACGAAGCCTTAATGAGATTCGTAGTCTGTTGTGTTTACGTAACTATGTAAGTGTTTCCAAGCGAGGGATCTTCTTCGCTTTTCACCAAAGTTGCGCAATAAATGGATGACTATTTAGCTGGGGATTGATAACAAGGAGGCTGTGGGGTGTTGTGGGGGTGTGTGGGGTGTTGTGGGGGGTTGTGGGGGTGTGTGGATGGGTGGATAGACTCTACCACACCTGGAGGATCGTCGTAGACTTTGTGGGGGGGTGTGTGGAGAGAGAGGCGGGGGGGTAAGGACGTGCAAGAGGGTGGTTTCGTAATTTCGCTCATCTCTCTCTCTCTCTCTCTCTCTCCTCTCTCTCTCTCTCTCTCTCTCTCTCTCTCTCTCTTCTCTCTCTCTCTCTTCTCTCTCTCATTCTCTCTCTCTCTCTCGAATCTCTCTCGATCTAATTCTCTCTCTCTCTCTCTCTCTCTCTCTCTCTCTCTCTCTCTCTCTCTCTCTCTCTCTCTTTTCTCTCCTCTCTCTCGTCTTCTCTCCTCTCTCTCTCTCTTCTCTCTCTCTCTCTCCTCTCTCCTTATTTTCTTCTCTCTCTCTCTCTCTCTCTCTTCTCTCCTCTCTCTCTCTATCTCTCTCCTCTCTCTTCTCTATCCTCTCATCCATCTCTAATCTCTATTCATCTCTTGGGATGACGTAACATGGGTGGGGTTATGAGATGCGGGGTGAGGGTGGGGAAGGAGGGGAGAGGAGAGGAGGAGTGTGTGTGTGTGTGTGTGTGTGTGGTGTGTGTGTGTGTGTGTTGTCCTAACAAAGAAAACGGGCTGTAAGTCAGGAGGTGTGGGTATACAGCTTTCACCACAGTGGAGATGTTCACCAAAAGAACCATGGGTTATAAACACAGCGACCCCCCCCCTTTCATTTCCCCTCCCCACTCCCCTTTCCCTCCCCCTTTCCCCTCCCCCCCACTCCCCTCGCCCTTGATTACCTGCGCTACGGTCGGTCTCTGGGTACTGTGGCAACCCCCCCCCCCTAATCCATCACGCCCCCCCATCCCTCTCACACCCCCCCCCAGAATGACGTAGCAGCAGCGACCTACCACACACACACACACACACACACACACACACACACACACACACACAGAGGGATTCGAACCCTGTTGGTGTGTATATATATATATTTGTCTGTTAGACCTGAGATGTGTGTGTGTATGTGTGTGTGTGTGTGTGTGTGTGTGTGTGTGTGTGTGTGTGTGTGTGGGTGTGGGAGCTTCGGTAGCGAGATACACTAGGAGAGAGTTAGGGGGGGTAGGAAGGAAGGGGGGGGGGGTCGGTGTGCTTGGAAGCACAAGTTATACTAGGAGAGAGAGAGAGAGAGAGAGAGAGAGAGAGAGAGAGAGAGAGAGAGAGAGAGAGAGAGAGAGACAGAAAATGGCGGAGGGGGGGATAAATGGAGGAGTACGTGCTGTCGTGGAGGTTCAACACTGAGTCGTAAAGGGAAGCTTGAAGCTTTAGCTTGGGTTTTGCCGGGTACAGGAGCCAGAGTCGCCCTCCCCCCTTTTGACTGTAGAACCTAGTGTTCTACAGTGTCTCCTCCTCTAACTGTAGGACTTAGTGTTCTACAGTGTCTCCTCCTCTAACTGTAGGACTTAGTGTTCTACAGTGTCTCCTCCTCTAACTGTAGAACCTAGTGTTCGACAGTGTCTCCTCCTCTAACTGTAGGACGTAATGTTCTACAGTGTCTCCTCCTCTAACTGTAGGACTTAGTGTTCTACAGTGTCTCCTCCTCTAACTGTAGAACCTAGTGTTCGACAGTGTCTCCTCCTCTAACTGTAGGACGTAATGTTCTACAGTGTCTCCTCCTCTAACTGTAGGACTTAGTGTTCTACAGTGTCTCCTCCTCTAACTGTAGGACGTAATGTTCTACAGTGTCTCCTCCTCTAACTGTAGGACTTAGTGTTCTACAGTGTCTCCTCCTCTAACTGTAGGACGTAATGTTCTACAGTGTCTCCTCCTCTAACTGTAGGACGTAATGTTCTACAGTGTCTCCTCCTCTAACTGTAGGACTTAGTGTTCTACAGTGTCTCCTCCTCTAACTGTGGGACGTAATGTTCTACAGTGTCTCCTCATCTAACTGTAGGACTTAGTGTTCTACAGTGTCTCCTCCTCTAACTGTAGGACTTAGTGTTCTACAGTGTCTCCTCCTCTAGCTGTAGGACTTAGTGTTCTACAGTGTCTCCTCCTCTAACTGTAGGACGTAATGTTCTACAGTGTCTCCTCCTCTAACTGTAGGACTTAGTGTTCTACAGTGTCTCCTCCTCTAACTGTAGGACTTAGTGTTCTACAGTGTCTCCTCCTCTAACTGTAGGACTTAGTGTTCTACAGTGTCTCCTCATCTAACTGTAGGACTTAGTGTTCTACAGTGTCTCCTCATCTAACTGTAGGACTTAATGTTCTACAGTGTCTCCTCCTCTAGCTGTAGGACTTAGTGTTCTACAGTGTCTCCTCCTCTAACTGTAGGACGTAATGTTCTACAGTGTCTCCTCCTCTAACTGTAGGACTTAGTGTTCTACAGTGTCTCCTCCTCTAACTGTAGGACTTAGTGTTCTACAGTGTCTCCTCCTCTAACTGTAGGACTTAGTGTTCTACAGTGTCTCCTCCTCTAACTGTAGGACTTAGTGTTCTACAGTGTCTCCTCATCTAACTGTAGGACTTAATGTTCTACAGTGTCTCCTCCTCTAGCTGTAGGACTTAGTGTTCTACAGTGTCTCCTCCTCTAACTGTAGGACGTAATGTTCTACAGTGTCTCCTCCTCTAACTGTAGGACTTAGTGTTCTACAGTGTCTCCTCCTCTAACTGTAGAACCTAGTGTTCTACAGTGTCTCCTCCTCTAACTGTAGGACTTAGTGTTCTACAGTGTCTCCTCCTCTAACGGTAGGACTTAGTGTTCTACAGTGTCTCCTCATCTAACTGTAAAACTTAGTGTTCTACAGTGTCTCCTCCTCTAACTGTAGGACTTAGTGTTCTACAGTGTCTCCTCCTCTAACTGTAGGACTTAGTGTTCTACAGTGTCTCCTCCTCTAACTGTAGGACTTAGTGTTCTACAGTGTCTCCTCCTCTAACTGTATGACTTAGTGTTCTACAGTGTCTCCTCATCTAACTGTAGGACTTAGTGTTCTACAGTGTATCCTCATCTAACTGTAGGACTTAGTGTTCTACAGTGTCTCCTCATCTAACTGTAGGACTTAGTGTTCTACAGTGTCTCCTCCTCTAACTGTAGGACTTAGTGTTCTACAGTGTCTCCTCATCTAACTGTAGGACTTAGTGTTCTACAGTGTCTCCTCATCTAACTGTAGGACTTAGTGTTCTACAGTGTCTCCTCATCTAACTGTAGGACTTAGTGTTCTACAGTGTCTCCTCATCTAACTGTAGGACTTAGTGTTCTACAGTGTCTCCTCATCTAACTGTAGGACTTACTGTTCTACAGTGTCTCCTCCTCTAACTGTAGGACTTAGTGTTCTACAGTGTCTCCTCCTCTAACTGTAGGACTTAGTGTTCTACAGTGTCTCCTCCTCTAACTGTAGGACTTAGTGTTCTACAGTGTCTCCTCCTCTAACTGTAGGACTTAGTGTTCTACAGTGTCTCCTCCTCTAACTGTAGGACTTAGTGTTCGACAGTGTCTCCTCCTCTAACTGTAGGACTTAGTGTTCTACAGTGTCTCCTCCTCTAACTGTAGGACTTAGTGTTCTACAGTGTCTCCTCATCTAACTGTAGGACTTAGTGTTCTACAGTGTCTCCTCATCTAACT
Organism: Panulirus ornatus; assembly: GCF_036320965.1. Classification (NCBI taxonomy): domain Eukaryota; kingdom Metazoa; phylum Arthropoda; class Malacostraca; order Decapoda; family Palinuridae; genus Panulirus; species Panulirus ornatus. The sequence goes on along the minus strand of NC_092240.1, from coordinate 50,196,224 downwards.
GTAGGACTTAGTGTTCGACAGTGTCTCCTCATCTAACTGTAGGACTTAGTGTTCTACAGTGTCTCCTCCTCTAACTGTAGGACTTAGTGTTCTACAGTGTCTCCTCATCTAACTGTAGGACTTAGTGTTCTACAGTGTCTCCTCATCTAACTGTAGGACTTAGTGTTCTACAGTGTCTCCTCATCCAACTGTAGGACTTAGTGTTCTACAGTGTCTCCTCATCCAACTGTAGGACTTAGTGTTCTACAGTGTCTCCTCCTCTAACTGTAGGACTTAGTGTTCTACAGTGTCTCCTCATCTAACTGTAGGACTTAGTGTTCTACAGTGTCTCCTCATCCAACTGTAGGACTTAGTGTTCTACAGTGTCTCCTCCTCTAACTGTAGGACTTAGTGTTCTACAGTGTCTCCTCATCCAACTGTAGGACTTAGTGTTCTACAGTGTCTCCTCTTTAAGACGTATGGACAGTATTTCATGTGAATATCTCACCTTACTTTTAAGGGTCAAGTGATTTTGAGGACGTGGCAGTGAGAGCCGGGTGTTATCCGAGCTGGTCCAGCGATGATGCTTTTGTTTCGAACTAGTGACTAAGGGTCGAACCCGGTCATGTTGGTGGCGAGACGGGAATGTATGCAATGGAGAAGGGATATTGAAGATGAGATGATGTAGTAATAGGTCTTACTTCGAAAATAATGATGTATTTTTCGAGTTTTTGGATCATTTATTCAAGCAATTGGAGATTCTTCAAGTAAGCCTATACCAGTGAGGGTAGAAGTGAACGGATCAAGGTGTAAGATATGACTTTGATTGGTCTCGTGTTTACTGAAAGATGGTATTTGCTGTGGATGAGAGGGGGGCAGGGAATGGATGACAAGCACAGATCCTTGAGGAACTAACATTTGAAAGGTTTTTTAGTTCGATGAGCGTACTGGGGAATAATGATAATGAGAGGGAAGGTCACACGAGGGAAGTTAAACAAGAAGAACCTAGTGACAAAATTATTTTTTTCTTTTTTTCTGGAGGTTTCGACATTAGGAACATCTGCCGATTCACTTCATGCCTTCCTCGGTGACAGAAGAATTCGACGAACACTTCATTAATTTTGGAGGAGGCTACTGAGATAATTGACTTCCAAATGATGATTATGATCATAAGATGTCACTTTTTGTAGGAGTGAGCTGTTGCTGTGGGCTCTTGCAGGTCTCTGGGAGATTGGAGGAGTACACAGCATTGGGCCGTGACGATCCAAAAAAATAAATATAAAAAGATTGCGTTGATTCTGGACGCTTCCTGAAGTATACAGTATACAGTAGAGGAAAGACGATGGACCAGCGGAACGCTTTTGGTACGCCACTCCTTTTTAAGAAGATAAAGTGAAGTTGGGGAAAATTTAGAAATACTTGAAGACTCGAAGTACTGAAGAGAATGAAGATAGAACTTGAAACTTTAGGATGAAAAGTGGGTAAAGTAAAGTGAAGGTGGGGAAAATTTAGAAATACTTGAAGACTCGAAGGACTGAAGAGAGTGAAGGTAGAACTTGAAACTTTAGGATGAAAGGTGAGTAAAATGAAGTGAAGTTGGGGAAAATTTAGAAATATTTGAAAACTTGAAGGACTGAAGAGAGTGAAGGTAGAACTTGAAACTTTAGGATGAAAGGTGGGTAAAATGAAGTGAAGTTGGGGAAAATTTAGAAATATTTGAAAACTTGAAGGACTGAAGAGAATGAAGATAGAACTTGAAACTTTAGGATGAAAGGTGGGTAAAATAAAGTGAAGTTGGGGAAAATTTAGAAATGTTTGAAAACTTGAAGGACTGAAGAGAATGAAGATAGAACTTGAAACTTTAGGATGAAAGGTGGTTAAAATAAAGTGAAGTTGGGGAAAATTTAGAAATGTTTGAAAACTTGAAGGACTGAAGAGAATGAAGGTAGAATTTGAAACTTTAGATGAAAGTAAGACATGGAAGAGGAGGAGGAGGAGGAGGTAGAGGAGGTAAAGAGAAGATGACTATATCTGAAGGTATAGTACGGTGTATGCCTGACATTAGAATCAACAAAGACGCCCTTGAAGTAACCCGGATGATTCGTACCTCTTTCGAACGCTGCCAAGCGATCGGATCCCATCTCTGTGGCCCAGAGGATTATCCGAACTTGTTTACGTTGTGGGTAGAGATGTTGTGCCGTACCAGACTTCACAGATGGAACGTACCGTCCAAGACTGGATGGGTTCCCGGACGTAGACTTTGAGACGGAGGGAGAGGGCCCCGTGCTCCTGGCACAAGGGAAGACTTGAGATTAGGGTTAAGCTGGTATGGGAGGAAATTACTTGGATTACGGTCTGAATTTTTATTAATCAAGCTCTGTCTCCTGGGTGAGGGACATTGTGTAGTGAGGTCGGCGTGGGTTGGTCTGTGTCTGTGGAGATGGGGAGACGTTGCGTTCGGGGTGAGGCGCGGCATTTGCAGTGTGTATAGCTAATTCTTTGCGTGTGCTTGGGGTGTTGAAATTGGAGGGGAGGCAGGTGCTGAGCTGTCTCTCTCTCTCTCTCTCTCTCTCTCTCTCTCTCTCTCTCTCTCTCTCTCTCTCTCTCTCTCTCTCTCGTTAAGAACAGAGAAAGGGAATTGGACGTTCCACACCGAAGGAAGATGAGAGGTCTAGTTTCAGCGTCGATGGAGAAGGCCCACAGTGGGGGGGACACGTCTGGTTGCTCTCGAGTTCTAAGTTGGCTTGGGTCTTTGAGGGGCGCCTGCCTTGACAGCATCGACTTCTTCGAAGTTAGACGGACGGGATGGTCTGGAAAAAAGGGGGGGTAGGTGAGTTATGAGGTTGGATTCTTAGAGATTGTGTGCGTATTTGGGAGCTTGAGGTGATGGGATATGATCTGCTTTATCCACAAGAACTGCTGGTTGGTCTATTGGCTGACAGGAACTATGTGGCTGCTGATGGCTAGAGGGGGAGAGAGCGTCTATCTATCCCATTTTGGGGATAGATATTAGGAGATTATTTAAACCTCATTGAGTATCAGGGACGATGATAAATCAGGAATGACACTTATTTTCCATTTTGGGTGTGGGGGTCGAATTTTTCCCCAAGATTCGCGTAAGGTGATACTAAAGTTTAGTATAATGAGGGATGGATGGGAGCAGCACACAGGACATCGAAACTACAGAAGCTTATATTGATCATGAGCGACCCCCGGTTTTGTTCGACCTGATTGGGAAACGGAGTTGAGGAACGGCGTAATGCCTGTGCAATGGGTAAGACCATCGGAGTCCAGAAGTGTTTGGGAGAAAGCCACCCCCTCACAGGAGCCTCGGAGCTGCGTCTCCCATTGAAGCCCTGGACTATCCTTGATCGAAGCCCTGGACTATCCTTGATCGAAGCCCTGGACTATCCTTGATCGAAGCCCTGGACTATCCATGATCGTAGCCCTGGACTATCCATGATCGAAGCCCTGGACTATCCATGATCGAAGACCTGGACTATCCTTGATCGAAGCCCTGGACTAACCTTGATCGAAGCCCTGGACTATCCTTGATCGAAGCCCTGGACTATCTATGATCGAAGCCCTGGACTATCCATGATCGAAGCCCTGGACTATCCATGATCGAAGCCCTGGACTATCCATGATCGAAGCCCTGGACTATCCATGATCGAACCCCTGGACTATCCATGATCGAAGCCCTGGACTATCCTTGATCGAAGCCCTGGACTATCCTTGATCGTAGCCCTGGACTATCCATGATCGTAGCCCTGGACTATCCTTGATCGTAGCCCTGGACTATCCGTGATCGAAGCCCTGGACTATCCATGATCGAAGCCCTGGACTATCCATGATCGAAGCCCTGGACTATCCATGATCGAAGCCCTGGACTATCCATGATCGAAGCCCTGGACTATCCATGATCGAAGCCCTGGACTATCCATGATCGAAGCCCTGGACTATCCATGATCGAAGCCGACCTTTTGAGAGAAAGAGAGGAAAGAGGCGGGTACAACGTGAAGTCTGGAAGAGAGAGAGAGAGAGAGAGAGAGAGAGAGAGAGAGAGAGAGAGAACCTAGTCTCCAAAGTGATACGAAAAGCATGTAACAGAACCAGTTGGGAAGAAAAGGGGGAGAGGTTGCTTAATAACATGGCACACTTCAACATCAATCCAGGATCCAATCTACTGGTAAACAAGAGGTTCCATGACCATACGAACACTTCACCATCGATTCAGGATCCAGTCTACTGGTAAACAAGAGGTTCCATGACCATACGAACACTTCACCATCGATTCAGGATCCAGTCTACTGGTAAACAAGAGGTTCCATGACCATACGAACACTTCACCATCGATCCAGGATCCATTCTATTGGTAAACAAGAGGTTCCATGACCATATAAACAGTTCACCATTGATCCAGGATCCAGTCTACTGGTAAACAAGAGGTTCCATGACCATACGAACAGTTCACCATCGATCCAGACTTCAGTCTACTGGAAAAGATGAGGTTCCAGGATTGAACGAACAGTTCACCATCGATCCAGAGTTCAATTATGGAACCAGGACTCCGGTTTGAAAGCAGGCTTTCAAAATGCACGAGGGAGAGAGAGAGAGGATCGTGTGAGTACGAAGGAAGGGAAGGATGGAGTCTGTATACCTCGATAGAACACCCACTCGAACGAACGAATGAAGTGTAATAGAATCGAGATAATGATAGATTTAAGAATTAGATAGAACTGTTGCTTGATGGAGTGATAGAAGCCGAGAATTAGATAGAACTATTTGCCTGATGGTGTGATAGAAGCAATCCAGGACCCACGTGACCTGGAGGTAAAGGGCCTTGCAAGGAATCTCCATTACCTCCTGGAAGAGGTGAGCGTCTCCGTCATGGAAACCTGGACAGCCCTATACGTATTGAGAAAGTTGAACGTGACGCATTCACGGGGTCGCCCAGGGTGGAGCGTATTGGTTCGAATCCTGTGTTTGCGGCCGTCGGTCCAAAGTGAACGTAGCTGTTCATCCCCCCCAATGGGGCTTGGTCGATAAAATGGGTACATTGTTCAGCCTAAGGAAAGTATCCTTGTTTCCAGACAGTACACACACACACACACACACACACACACACACATATATATATATATATATATATATATATATATATATATATATATATATATATATATATATATATATATATATATATATATTATCCCTGGGGATAGGGGATTAAGAATACTTCCCATGTATTCCCTGCGTGTCGTAGAAGGTGACTAAAAGGGGAGGGAGCGGGGGGCTGGAAATCCTCCCCTCTCTTTTTTTTTTTTTTTTCAATTTTTCCAAAAGAAGGAACAGAGAAGGGGGCCAGGTGAGGATATTCCCTCAGAGGCCCAGTCCTCTGTTCTTAACGCTACCTCGCTAATACGGGAAATGGCGAATAGTTTGAAAGAAAGAAAGAAAAAAGAATATATATATATATATATATATATATATATATATATATATATATATATATATATATATATATATATATATTCAATGCACTCTTGATTAATTCCGGAAAAAATCGATTTAAAGATAAAGGAAAAAAAGAAAAGAGAAATCTTCGCCCGAATATTTCGAAGCGAGTATTGGTGGGTCTGTAGAGCTTGGGGGGGGGGGGGGGATGTGAGGCCAGTGTGTGTGTGAGAGAGAGAGAGGAGAGGAGAGGAGAGAGAGAGAGGAGAGAGAGAGAGAGAGAGAGAGAGAGTCAGTCACGTTCCACCCGTCCTGGACTTTTTGACAGCTCGTCACACACCATTACCCACAGCAGCATCCCCCCCACACACACACCACACATCCCCCACACACACACACCACACATCCCCCCACACACACCACACATCCCCCCACACACACCACACATCCCCCCACACACACCACACATCCCCCACACACACCACACATCCCCACACACACACACCACACATCCCCCACACACACCACACATCCCCCCACACACACCACACACATCCCCCCACACACACCACACATCCCCCCCACACACACCACACATCCCCACACACACACACAGCCCCCACACCACCACACATCCCCCCACACCACCACACACACACCCCCCACACACACACACACACATCCCCCACACCACACCCACACATCCCCCCCACACACACCACACATCCCCCACACACACCACACATCCCCCCCACACACACCACACATCCCCCACACACACCACACATCCCCCCACACACACACCACACATCCCCCCACACACACACCACACATCCCCCCCACACACACCACACATCCCCCCACACACACCACACATCCCCCCACACACACCACACATCCCCCACACACACCACACATCCCCCACACACACCACACATCCCCCCACACACACCACACATCCCCCCACACACACCACACATCCCCCCACACACACACCACACATCCCCCCACACCACACCCCACACCCCATCCCCCCACACACACCACACATCCCCCCCACACACCACACATCCCCCACCACACCACACATCCCCCCCACACACCCCCCCCACACACCACACATCCCCCCACACCACCACACATCCCCCACACACACACACCACACCCCATCCCCCACCACAACACCACACATCCCCCACACACACCACACATCCCCCCCACCACACACACCACACATCCCCCCACACACACCACACATCCCCCCACACACACACCACACATCCCCCCCACACACCACACATCCCCCCAACACACCACACATCCCCCACACACACCACACATCCCCCACACACACACCACCATCCCCCCCCACACACACCACACATCCCCCCACACACACCACACATCCCCCCCCACACACACACACACGGCCCCCACAGACGTCGTTCTTTTAGTTTTTGACACATCCCCCTTCGCAAGCGTCATTCTTTTAGCTTTTGATATCCCCACGGGAAGGTCATTCTTTAAGCTTTTATATATATATATATATATATATATATATATATATATATATATATATAAAATATATATATATATATATATATATATGAATCTTTTTTTCTTTCATACTATTCGCCATTTCCCGCGTTAGCAAGGTAGCGTTAAGAACAGAGGACTGGGCCTCTGAGGGAATATCCTCACCTGGCCTCGTTCTCTGTTCCTTCTTTTGGAAAATTAAAAAGAAAAAAGAGACGAAGAGACGAAGCTAGGACGCCATTTGGTAAACATGTGATTGTCCAAAACATGTGATTATCACACGAAAGTGCACTAGGGAACTTTCCGTGTTTCATTTTCCCCGAGGACTCATAGGAAATATATATATATATATATATATATATATATATATATATATATATATATATATATATAGGTTTGGATCGTAGAATATATGGATTCTGACACCTTAAACCAGTCATATATGAACCCCTAATGTTACTGAGACTTATTCTGAAATATTTCCAGTTCTTTCTATTCTGTATTATTTTGAAATCAAATATATATATATGTCTTTTTTTTTGGTATATAATCCATACTCGTTGATTGGTGTAATGAGACACACACACACACACACACACACACACCCACAAAGATAAATCCTGTCTTTTTTTTCTTTTTTTTAATATAATGAAAAAACGTTTCGTTTTTGTTTTTTTATAATTGGATATATACTTTACAGGAGTATATAGCTACTACATACACCCTTGCTGGACTTATGACCGGAGGGCGTATCCCTGAGTGCTCGTTGGGCAGGTACACACACACACACACACTGACTGAGCCCCCCACCGCGGTGCCAAGTCGGCCTCCCCGGCTGACCATCTGATGCAGGCGTTCTCTCCAGCTGTAAGTGAAGCCGATTCGTGTGTGGAACGCTCGCTGGATGGCTCTCGCATACCACCACACCCCCGCCCGCACCGCTCTCTCTTATCATCTCCCTCTTTTATCCAAGAATTTAAGCTTGTTTTGCTCTCTTAAGGTACTCTCTCGAGTGCAGTTTTTGCCCAGCATGAACGTCTCTCTATTTATATATATATATATATTTGCTTTTCTCCAATGTACTCTCGAAAACAAATTTGATTCACTTCATGGTAATGTTTCCCTGAGAAAAGGGGTAGTTAAGGCTGTTCTACATGGAGCCTACTGCACCTTTTGAAGTCTTGAGTTCGGAGTTCGGTGCTGCTTCTCATTCGCTCGTTCGAACTACCCTCCTCCTCTTCTTCTTCTTCCCCGGCGAGATGGTAAGTGGCTCGATCGCTCCCTCCTGTTCGAACTGCTTCGAGCACAACGACCCTTGATCATCTTATTCTCATTGCCCTTCTTTCTTATCTTCTACGTCGTCGCATGACCAGCATGAACGAAGGGCGGGTAAGTTGTGTGAGAGAGATAAGAGTGAAGGAGTGTGTGTGTAGGGAGGGAGGGAGGTGTGGTAGAATGAAGCTTCGAGCCCCGGGAGTCGGGGATGTGTTGAGACTTACATGGGGTCACCCTGTTTTGTATACTACGCCAAGTCGTGGACGATGCTGACCATCCCCTTCCCATTGTTGGAAGCGGAGCGCGCGTCTCATGAGGGAAGGTAGTGGTGGTAGCATCACCTCCTCCTTCTTCCTACCTCCTTCACCCTATATACCCCACCCTGAGATGGTGCGTCTCTCCCCTCCAACCCACCACCAGGCAGCGAGAGACCTTGCCACCCTACTGCTAGATCGTCTCCTGCTGATCACAATTAAAATGGGGGACTAATCTCCTTCCCCAGATCCAAACCCCCTTCCCCCCCTTTTAGGGCCACAGTGTCCCTTTGAAGGCACAGTGTCTCCGCGCTCTGGGACTTTGGCAAGTATCCCCCCTTCGTTTAATCATGACCAGACGTGCATAGGGGGAGTAGAGGAAGGTGATTAAGCTATACCGTTGGGTGAGTGTGGATGGCAGTGTAAAAGCACAACAGCACGACCTTACCTCTCTCTTAAAACACGACGGGGGGCGGGCCATTCCCTTCAGACGAAGGTCACGTCCCCATTTGGACCCAGAGGGGTCGAACTGTCGTCCATATGAAGGTCAGGTAAACACACCAGTGCTCGATTTCGCTTGGCTTGCTCACAAACTCGCGCATCTTATTATTATTATTCAACGATATCGTTGCTCTTTGATTTCTCGGCTTTTCTCAGATGACGGTCTTGGGCGCTCTAGCATTCAATCTAGCTTTGGATGAGTTCGGCTTCGTGGTGCACTGGTTACGTGGGGAAGGAGGAGGAGGAGACAGTGGCTTGCCACTCCACGAGAGCTTGGCTGCCTCATATATTTTCATCTATGCTTGGGCATGTTGCTAACTTGATTGATCTACACAGTGCCTTGCCTCACACCTTCACTTTTCACCTCTTGTCGAAATGCTGTTGATATATATATATATATATATATATATATATATATATATATATATATATATATATATATATATATATATATTGTGTAATGTCTTGGGTTTAGAATATTTCAGAATCTCATGTGAAAAACACGACCCTGGAAATGTTATCTCGAGTGCTATATGCATCCCTTTCCGATGGATCCATTTCTTGCTACTATCGACCCTTCTCGTACTGAACTTATCCCTCCTCGTAGAAGGTCCTTTCCCCCCCCCCAAGGACTCTTCTTCCCAGCCGCAGGTGGGCAAGACGTGGGAACCAGATGGAATACCTGAAGCTCCTCGTGTGCTAAAGGGAGTGTGTGTTCTCATCTTTTAAACTCTGATATTTCCTCGTTGTCTTTCGACGTTTAGACCCAACTGACTAGATTTCCTCCATACCTTATCCTCTTCGAAGAAGCATATTATCCCCCCTTTCCCCACGTAGACTTCCTGCTGAACACTCTTTTCACCAACGCTTCTTCCCTCTCACTTCTGCAGCGCGTCTCTCTCTCTCTCTCTCTCTCTCTCTCTCTCTCTCTCTCTCTCTCTCTCTCTCTCTCTCTCCAGTGTCTTCGAAGCCCGCCTTCACTGTATACACTCTCCATCCCATACACTTCCTTTATTTTCCTTTCATTTTTAGATCGCCAATGTGGCGTTTGCAGTGAGGAAGTCTGTATGGAATATTTTATCTCCCATATGACCCAACTGTGATCTCCCCACCTACACGGATGCTGCCCCATCACCCACGGACTGAGGTAGAGTGTGTGCGCCAGTCTTTCCTTGCTCAACGGCCCGTCCTTGGCCGTCTTGTGTGTCTAGCTGGTTGATGGAGCCACCTGGTGTCCATTCTTCTCAACACTGGTGCTCCTCAGGGTGGTTATGCTGTCCCGTTTGTTTACCTTCCTCTCTCTCTCTCTCTCTCTCTCTCTCTCTCTCTCTCTCTCTCTCTCTCTCTCTGATTCCCTCACGTCAACTCTCTTTTTAAACTCACACCCACCACCACCACCAACTTTTTCTTTACTCATACCCTTGACGAATCCACCGTTCATGTATTTTTCTTTTTGTTATTCACTTTTCTTCCCTTCTGATGCACATTCTTTTTCTCGCACTGAACATACCTCTTCTCTGAATTTGGACTTGTGCTGAAACATCTTGGAAATGAGGGGTGGGGAAAAAAAAGTTCTAAGATGTAACTTGTAACAGAATCTCTTTCCAAAATCACCCGTTTCCTGGTGTTCAATTTGAACACTTTAACATAATTTTATCGTCGGTATTGTACAAGCGTCAAAGCTAACCTTTTCCTTCCTACGACTTTGGAAATCTCATTGAACGAACATTGCAAAGTCTGCTATTCCAGAAGCTGTGGGTGTTTCATAATTGCATTATTACTATTATTATTATTATTATTATTATTACTATAGTAGTAGTAGTAGTAGTAGTAGATTATTATTACTATTAGTAGTAGTAGTAGTAGTAGTAGTAGGAGCAGTAGTAGTAAAGTAGTAGTAGTAGTAGAATTATTATTATTATTATTATTATTATTATTATTATTATTATTATTATTATTATCATTATTATTATTATTATTGTTGTTCTTATTGTTATTATTATCATTATTCGTCCGTGGCGCCACGCACGGCACCTCCACTCCTCAAAAGAGAGGATGTATGAAGTGAAGGAGGCATGTCTCCTCATTTGACGTCCTTTTTGACCAAATGCGACAGCGCGCATGGGAAGGGGGCGTTTGCTCTCTCTCTCTCTCTCTCTCTCTCTCTCTCTCTCTCTCTCTCTCTCTCTCTCTGGGGGGGGGGGGGGGTCCTTGAGAGAGGGAGGGAGGGAGAGGTGAGGCTCTCCCAGAGCGCGTACCCTCCCTGTACCTCTCCCTATCTGGGACAGTCCTCCCATCCCACAGCTTCCCCTCTCTCTCTCTCTCTCTCCCGTCCCACACCATCTTCAGCGACACACACACACACACCACACACACACACACACACACACACACACACACACACACACACCACCCCTCAACCAATCATTTTTCTCTCCCTCCCTCGGTTCATCGTCACTCCAATCTGGTCTGGTGTATGGTAATTAAAGCCCGCAAAGCAATTACCGACTAATTAATGCGTACAGACATCATGTGTCGCATGGACGCGCGGAGAGGAGTCGTTCGCTGGGTCGCATGGACGCCGAGAGAATCGTTCGCTGGGTCGCATGGACGCCGACAGGATCGTTCGCTGGGTCGCATGGGCGCCGACAGGATCGTTCGCTGGGTCGCATGGGCGCCGAGAGAATCGTTCGCTGGGTTGCATGGGCGCCGAGAGAATCGTTCGCTGGGTCGCATGGGCGCCGACAGGATCGTTCGCTGGGTCGCATGGGCGCCGACAGGATCGTTCGCTGGGTCGCATGGACGCCGAGAGAATCGTTCGCTGGGTCGCATGGACGCCGACAGGATCGTTCGCTGGGTCGCATGGACGCCAAGAGAATCGTTCGCTGGGTCGCATGGGCGCCGACAGGATCGTTCGCTGGGATCCTTCAGCAACCCTTACGCGGGGGGGGGTTGTTAAAGCGCCAGTCTAATAACCTATTTAAGCGCCAATTTCCACTGGGTCTTGGCAGTGTGACCTGATCGTTTCGCTTTCGGGACGAGTTCGTTAAGTCATTTCGGTCATATCCGGTTCGTTATTAAGGCGCCCTCTGTGTGTGTGTGTGTGTGTGTGTGTGTGTGTGGCTGTGTGTGTGTGTGTGTGTGGCTGTGTCTTTCCCCCATCTTCCTGGCCATAGCTTACATAGTCTCTCTATCAACACCCTCCCACCCCCCTTTTAATCCTGCCTAGAGAATCCATTTTCTTTCACCTGTCTTCTCGTGTTGGGATGGTGTCAAATGCTTTCAGGCAGAATGGACGTCTGCATGAACTTCGTGTATATATATATATATATATATATATATATATATATTATATATATATATATATATATTTTTTTTTTGGCTTAGGGAATATAGAGAGATGGGTAATGAGCTGGCTTTCAGAGCTGTGGGGTGTGGGGGTGAGGGTGGTGTGGGTGTGGGGGGGTGTATATCCCACCCCTGTGTATTGAATGCCCTGTGTGTGTGTGTGTGTGTGTGTGTGTGTGTGTGTGTGTGTGTGTGTGTGTGTGGGGGAGCCGGGGCCCACATCCGCCTCACCCACCTCTCTTTTTGTATGCTGAAGGAGGGGGGGCGCAGGGGATCGGGCGCCCCCCCTCCACCGTCTTCTTGGTGTGTTTAGTCCACTGCCGCCCCACACACCCCTCCACTTCTCTCCCTCCCCTTTCCCTTCCCCTCCACCCACTTCCCTCCCTCTCTCCCTCTCTCCCCTACCTCTCACCAACTCCCCTCCCCCCCCCAACCAACCCATACTAACCCCCCCCCCTGTTAACGCCGTACATGATTTTTCTCTCTTCTCTCCACTCTCCCCTCTCTCTCTCTCTCTCTCTCTTCTCTCTCTCTCTCTCTCCCCATCGTGGGGGGGGGGGGGGGGGGGGGGGGGACAACAGCGTGTTGCTAAGCAACGCTGTTGGTGGCGTAGCCCCGTGTCCCCTTCCCCCACTCACCCCCGCCCACTCACTCAACCCCCCCCACTCAACCCCTCTCCCACTCACTCACCCTCCCCTCCCACTCGCGTCCATTTCCTCCAACGCCGTAAAGGGGGAGAGACCAAATCTAGCTCCCCAGCCCAACCTCTCTCCCCATCTCTCTCTCTCTCTCTCTCTCTCTCTCTCTCTCTCTCTCTCTCTCTCTCTCTCTCTCTCTCTCTCTTCTCTCCTTTCTCCTCCTCTCTCTCCCCTCTCTCCCCTCTCCCGTGCGTTCTCTGACCCCTGACCTTTCCTTGGGGAAATCAATATTACCCTCGTCTAAGCTGAGCCTTTTTATTATCATTATTATCATTATTAATATAATTATTATTATTATTATTATTATTTTTTATGTATAAAATAGTATATAATGTATGTAGTAGTAATGTTAGATTAGGGGTATAATAGTAGTAGTAGTAGTAGTGGTATAGAAGTAGTAGTGGTAGTGTGTAGAAGTAGTAGTGGTAGTGGTAGAAGTAGTAGTGGTAGTGTTTTGAAGTAGTAGTGTAGTGGTAGAAGAGTAGTTTTGGGAGTGGTAGAAGGGAGTGGTAGTGGGTAGAAGTTTGTAGTGGTAGTGGTAGAAGTAGTAGTGGTAGTGGTAGAAGTAGTAGTGGTAGTGGTAGTAGTAGTAGTGGTAGTGGTAGAAGTAGTAGTGGTAGTGGTAGAAGTAGTAGTGGTAGTGGTAGAAGTAGTAGTGGTAGTGGTAGAAGTAGTAGTGGTAGTGGTAGAAAGATATAGTGTAGTGGTTAGAAGTAGTAGTGGTAGTGGTAGTTAAGTAGGTAGTGGTAGAAGTAGTAGTGGTAGTGGTAGAAGTAGTAGTGGTGGTGGTAGAAGTAGTAGTGGTAGTGGTAGAAGTAGTAGTGGTAGTGGTAGAAGTAGTAGTGGTAGTGGTAGAAGTAGTAGTGGTAGTGGTAGAAGTAGTAGTGGTAGTGTAGTAGTAGTGGTAGTGTAGAAGTAGTAGTGGTAGTGGTAGAAGTAGTAGTGGTAGTGGTAGAAGTAGTAGTGGTAGTGGTAGAAGTAGTAGTGGTAGTGGTAGAAGTAGTAGTGGTAGTGGTAGAAGTAGTAGTGGTAGTGGTAGATGTAGTAGTGGTAGTGGTAGAAGTAGTAGTGGTAGTGGTAGTGTAGTGGGTAGTGGAAGTAGTAGTGGTTAGTGGTAGAATAGAAGTAGTAGTGGTAGTGGTAGAAGTAGTAGTGGTAGTGGTAGAAGTAGTAGTGGTAGTGGTAGAAGTAGTAGTGGTAGTGGTAGAAGTAGTAGTAGTAGCATTATTTCTTGTACTTGGCCTCAAGGATTCTGAATTACCTGGCCATTTAATGCATTTCCTTGGCCTTTTACTGTAATACCTGGCCTTTTAATGCGATTGTCTGGCCTTTTACTACGTTACTTGGCCTTTTTCCTCGTGACCTATTGCTTTTCATCGTCTGGCCTTTTAATGCATTATCTAGTTCGCTGGGGCTCTCCTACGTCAGGGTCCTGCTTCGTTCCCTGGGGGCCTCCTACGTCAGGGTCCTGCTTCGTTCCCTGGGGGCCTCCTACGTCAGGTTCCTGCTTCAAGAGTGCCACGTCCCCTTGGGGCCTCCTTCGTCAGGGTCCTTCTTCAAGAGTGCCATCTTCCCTGGGGGCCTCCTTCGTCAGGGTCCTTCTCCAGGGGTGCCACCTTCCCTGGGGGCCTCCTTCGTCAAGGTCCTTCTTCAGGGGGTGCCACCTTCCCTGGGGGCCTCCTTCGTCAGGGTCCTTCTCCAGGGGTGCCACCTTCCCTGGGGGCCTCCTTCGTCAGGGTCCTTCTTCAGGGGGTGCCACCTTCCCTGGGGGCCTCCTTCGTCAGGGTCCTTCTTCAAGAGTGCCACCTTCCCTGGGGGCCTCCTTCGTCAGGGTCCTTCTTCAAGAGTGCCATCTTCCCTGGGGGCCTCCTTCGTCAGGGTCCTTCTCTATGGGGTGCCACGTTCCCTGGGGCCCTCCTTCGTCAGGGTCCTTCTCCAGGGGGTGCCACCTTCCCTGGGGGCCTCCTTCGTCAGGGTCCTTCTTCAAGAGTGCCACGTTCCCTGGGGGCCTCCTTCGTCAGGGTCCTTCTTCAGGGGGTGCCACCTTCCCTGGGGGCCTCCTTCGTCAGGGTCCTTCTTCAGGGGGTGCCACCTTCCTGGGGGGCCTCCTTCGTCAGGGTCCTTCTCCAGGGGTGCCACGTTCCCTGGGGCCCTCCTTCGTCAGGGTCCTTCTCCAGGGGGTGTCACCTTCCCTGGGGGCCTCCTTCGTCAGGGGGTGCCAATTGTAACGAGGTTTGGGGTCGTCGTGGTGGAGTGGTCTGTGTTCGAGGGTGGCTCTTTAAGTGTCTTGGCCTGCCCGTGTGTGTGTGTGTGTGTGTGTGTGTGTGTGTGGTGTGTTTGATTACGCCCTTGCGTACGCACATCTTCATTGCACGATTAGCGAATTCCAATCGTCAATTGTTCTATAATCAAGGAATCTGTTTTCTGGCCGTGGTTGAGGACGGCGAATATGGCGTAAAAGAAAAGGAAAGAAGAAGAAGAAGAAGAAGAAGAAGAAAGAAGAAGAAGAAGAAAGAATAAAACACGGGAGGATCATATTCAAAAGTGGAGTTTGTTGATAGTTGTGGGCAAACACAAGTTGAGAAAACACAAGAGGTGTTCCACTTCCTCCAGAAACTCGTAAATACTTCCCCCTTTTCTTTCCTTCTTTTTTTCCCCCTTGTCTTTCCTTTTTTTCCCCCCTTAAATCCTCTCTCTCTTATATTTCCGTTAAGGCCCGCCCTCGATGTGGATTTCTGTCCGTGGCTGGAGCCTCCAGTAGGGGAGAAAAAAAGAAAAAAAATGGGGTTGAAATGTTTGGATTTCTGGAGAGGATGAGCGAAGAGAAGTTCACATCAGAGGAGCATTATAGATGGAAGAGGTAAAAGGGGACATGGTGGAGGGGTAGACCAGGGTAGAGGTAGAAGAAGTAGATGACAGAGACTTCCTAGATGTTGGAGATGGCAATGGGTAGGGGGACATGGTAGAAGGGTAGATGTAGAAGTAGATGACAGAGACTTCCTAGATGCTGGAGATGGCAATGGGTAGGGGGACATGGTAGAGGGGTAGATTAGGGTAGATGTAGAAGAAGTAGATGACAGAGACTTCCTAGATGCTGGAGATGGCAATGGGTAGGGGGACATGGTAGAAGGGTAGATGTAGAAGTAGATGACAGAGACTTCCTAGATGCTGGAGATGGAAATGGGAAGGGGGACATGGTAGAAGGGTAGACCAGGGTAGATGTAGAAGAAGTAGATGACAGAGACTTCCTAGATGTTGGAGATGGAAATGGGTAGGGGGACATGATAAAAGGGTAGACCAGGGTAGAGGTAGAAGAAGTAGATGACAGAGACTTCCTAGATGTTGGAGATGGAAATGGGTAGGGGGACATGATTAAAGGGTAGACCAGGGTAGATGTAGAAGTAGATGACAGAAACGTCTACACGTAATCTTCCAGTTTCTATAAAAGTCGAGAATTACATTACTTTTTTGAGAATATGGTATCTAGAATTATCTTGATGTGTTACAAAATGTAATTATGATTTTTTAAAACACTTTTTTGGGTTATTGATGGATTACAAGTTAGCCCCATTAATCTCGAAGAGTAATTAGTTATACCGTTTTCTATTCGGCGAGGATTATTAAGTTACCCCGTTTTCTCTCCACGTCGAAGATTACGTTAAATTACCCCATTTTCTCTCGAGAATTATCTGAAGCTGACCCATTTTCCCTTACAGTGTACCAAACATGGAAGCCATGTCTTCTGAATATAATATTGTCATATGGAAGATATTCAGCCCTGAATATCTTCACTTTCAGAGATATTCGTAACTAGGGAAGGTAATTAATTACATTCCTCTATGCCATTTTCATTGATATGTCAAATGGAATCGACTCATTTGATATGTAGCTTCTTGCTATTTTTCGATGCTCTTTTTTTTTTTGCTGTTTTGTGTTGTAATGCCGATATGCGAATGACCCCGATGCCTTAGGAGGTCAAATAATCGTCTATGATTGGGCAGTTTAATTCGTGTTCTGTACACGACTGGTGCACTCGTGGCGTAAGCCTCAAAGGGCGTATTGACCCGTATTGTAGTGCTAGACAGAGGTGTTTTTCTTTTGCGTAAAACTGACGGCGTATTGCGTCCCGGTTCGAGCACCAGTGGCATGTGCATAACGTTTTCTTTTGGAAGAGCAGCCAGGGCGTTGGCTTGAGCTTATACGCACCCGGGAATGCGTAAAATTCGCTATAATTTTTGTCCAAAACCATGTGTAATGATCGTAAAACTCCCTCGTATCCTTAACAAGGGGAGAGGAGTTCATAGCAATACAGTTCGCAGCGAAATACTCACAGTGGATCTGAGAAAAGAAGAAAGAATGGACTCCTTTAAAAGTAAGCGATGGAACGCGGTCCACAGATCAGAGAGAAGATTGGACTCTGTGGTTTTCGTCCGGAACATAGACGCCGGGTAAGAGCCGTTCTCTTTTGCGTGTCTTGGAGTCTATATTTGCCCAGCATCCCATTGTGGGATGTTTATGAGATGTCCCAGCATCCCAATGTGGGAGAAAGGTAGGTTTATCCACGAATAATGTCGAAGTGGCTTAGCCAAAAAAAGAGAAAAGGGGGGCGGCTTGCTCTTGCCCACGATGTGGAATAGGTCGTACGTTGCCTCGGTGTTAATTGCGTGTTGGTTCAGTCGTTATAAATAGAGTTCAAGAGTTTCTTTCTTCTCCTTCTCTTTATTTTTCTTTTCTTCTTTCATTTTTCTTTTTAATAGAGTTTGTTTATGATGGGTCACGTCGACGTCAACCATGCCCACTGTATTGAGGTCATGTTTCTCTTGAGGCATTTGGTGAAATCTGTTTCGTCCAGACTATGGGTTCTTCTTCTTCTTCCTCTTCTTCTTCTTCTTCTTCTCTTCTTCTTCTTCTTCTTCTTCTTCTTCTTCTTCTTTGTCTTTGTCTTCTTCTTCTTCTTCGTCTTCGTCTTCCTCTTCTTCTTCTTCTTCTTCTTCTTCTTCTTCTTCTTCTTCTTCTTCGTCTTCTTCTTCATCTTTTTCTTCTTTTTCTCCTTCTTCTTCTTCTTCTTTTCTTCTTTTCTTCTTCTTTTCTTCTTCTTCTTCTTCTTCTTCTTCTTCTTCTTCTTCTTCTTCTTCTTCTCTGCTTCTACTTCTTCTCCTCTTCTTCTTCCTTCTATACACGACTTCTTTCAAACAGTCCCTCGTTCATCCCCTGGGTTTTTCCATGGCCTGAATGCGTTGCAGATGTACATTTTAATCCTTGGTCTCTTAAAGAGAGAGAAGAGAAGAGAAGGAGAGAGAGAGAGAGAGAGAGAGAGAGAGAGAGAGAGAGAGAGAGAGAGAGAGAGAGAGAGAGCAGGAGACGCAGGATGGTGTTGTCCAAATGGCCCTGAGAATCAGTCCCTTTTGGACCTCCTGAAGAAGGAGGAGGAGGAGGTGGTGTTTGGGAGACCTCATGTCGTCGGGGGGGGGGGGGGGGTGTTTAGATGTGGGCCCCCTCCCCCCCAATTAAGATCCCTGGGTTCAACGAAGCCCCCTTGGGTTCAACGAAGCCCCCTTGGGTTCAACGAAGGCCCCCTGGGCAGGCAACCCATTTGGTTAGGTTAGGGACGCCCTTGCGTTCCATCGCAGCTGCTGTGGCTGAGGGCCGTGTGTGTGAGAGAGGTTCAGGGCGCCTGGTGAG